>NC_051182.1:10468971-10673434 GCF_013339695.2 Rhipicephalus sanguineus | reverse complement strand
CGATTTTTTATTGTTCAACAACGCCAGGAAAAATCTCCCACGGCACCACCTTGGAGGTCAAGATCTGGACTAGCGTTACGATTGGTACGCACTACTACTACTACGACTACGAGGGACGAACGGGTCGCCTTAAGGCTCTTCGCCCCTAAAATATTGGACTTGTTGGGAAGCCCGTCGGACGAAAGATGGCCGCGAAGAAAATGCTCGCGTCTCGGGCACAGACTTCCACGGAATCGTACGTCGTACATAGATGTGCTAGCACTCGTCGCAAAGCCAATGCCGAGAGCCGGAGCCGACAAGGTTTGGACATATTCTTAAGTGGATCGCGGATGACGCATTCAACCTCCTAACATCAAAATTATTCGACATGGACGCTTTAAGGATGCCGGCGCTTTAGTAAGCTAGACCGGCGGCCATAGACAGCGTGTTTGCCCTCTTCCGAATACCGCTGCCGGCGTCGTCTGCGAAGACTGTGCAAGACACAACCGCCAGCTCCAGTTTCATCAGACCAGGTGACTCGCATTGTCCGCCGCGAACTTGAAGCCATGGCCCCTGCTCCGGCTCACACTACGCAAGTACACGATCCCACCTACTGCTCCCATGATTCAACAAGCCTCGTGCGTCAGAAACTCACCAGCTAGGCATTCACTCTCTGCGCACTGTGACCAGCCCACAGCAAACTTCGTGTCGTCCGACCTCGCCCTATCCGAGCAAGCGTTGTTCCGGCCCGATCTCGCGAGCCTGCTGCTTAGAGAACCACCGACAACCGACCAATTTGTTTTCACTGCCATCGTATCGGCCCGTTACTGCGATACCCGCTGGCCCTCGCCACCTCGGCCATCGTCTGCCCCTTACCACCGACAGCATAGCACCCGCTTCGCACCTCCCACCCTGTCTGCTTCGCCTAACTTCTACAGAAGGTTCAACAGCCGCTCTCCGTCGCCGCACGGCCACCAGTCGCGTTCGCCTCTAGGACGTCGCCAGTCGTCTCGCTCGCTGCACACTCGCCGACCGTCCTCTCCATTCAACCCTGCTTCTGCCTATCCCAAAAACTAAACAGCGCAGCGTCCGGAGGTGACGCTGCATTGTCGACTTCCTCCATAAATCCTCTCTTGACGCTTTCGGCGAGACGAAGCTTATTAGACGTTGACGTTGATGGTGTGACTATTTCCGCGCTTATCGATACCGGAGCGCACATTTCTGTAATGAGCGCAGACCTTCGAGGGTAGCGATGCGGGCTTGTTGGTCTGTCATGGTTCTTGGATGTGAGCGCGAAAAGACAAGGACGAAGGGAAGAAGACACACACACACACACCTTCGCCGCCGACTGCACAAAGTACTCACGCCTGCCGCTTCCCGTACACTCCGAGTCACTGATGGAGCAACTCCTGCCGTTCAAGGGATGTGCAGAGCCCGTGTTTCTATTGCCGGTCATCCTACATCAATTCAATTTGCCGTCATTGAGAAGTGCCCTCACGACCTAATCCTTGGCTTGGATTTTCTGTCACGTCTTTCTGCGCTCATTGATTGTGCGACTGGTGCTCTTCAGCTCGAGTTGCCGCAGCTTGCAGCTTGCGACAGCGTTAAAGAGCTCGTATCGCAGAAATTCCGCCGTCGGCGTCGGTGTCGGCGCCGTTGGTTGTGAGCGAAAAATAATCATCTTGTCCGTGACCGAAAAATCGAAAAAGCTGCAAATAAAATGAATAATAAAAATTCGGCAGATCCCACATACCATGGGAATCGATGTTATGCGAAGCATGCGCAGGATGGTGACTGTGGCGTAATTTTTCACATTGAGCGAAACGTTACGGAATGATGCTAGAGAAATGTGGAAGTGGCATACGCACACTCATATGTTGAAGAGTCGCATATGTATTATATAACCAGTTGTTTACATGCTCTTGCGCAACGATGCCAACAGCAGAATGAGTGTTACCAACACCAGACGCGGTAGGCTGATATGTAGTACTTATATGCTTCGATACTGGATAGCGCGAATCCTAACAAGACGAAGAAGGAACACAGATGCATAGGACAGGCGTTACCCGCAACTAAGCTTCATGCAGGTAGGTTTCCCTAGATATATACACAGCCGAGTGGCGCGCGCAGGTGCACTGCACGTGCGTTACAGTGACAGTTGCAGTTGTTACAGTTGTTATATTTATACTTGTGCGTTATGACGGAGAACGCACGCATGTTTCAGGAACCCGTGTGCATGTGTGAAAGGGGTTCTTGACAGTTCTTGAACAAGGTCATTATCACCATGATCAGTGAGCATCAGCAGCTGGACCGCACTCGTTAATCGGACTCCTTCGTGATGGCGGCTACGAGGGGTCTAGGTGCAGTGAAGTCCGAGGTATAGTACAGCTGGTGGAAATCCTGGATGCATCTTACGATGGAATGATCTATGATGCCTCATGTCGTGGATGTGGCAGCGAGGTCTTTTGATGCCCTGTCCACATCAAAGTCGTCTTTCACGCAGTAGAAAAACCAGGCGTTGTTGGGTCTTGATAAATGAATGTTGAAGTCACCGGTAATGATGAGAGGCCTGGTTCTCTGGGCAGATTTATTATAGGAAGCATCGATCCAGGTTTTTGCGTAATCCACGTGGTCCACGTTGCGGACCACGAGGACGAGTGGATAGTAGTTGAGCGTCTTCTAGGGGTGTTCTGTCATCAGCTTCCTCGCTTTTCTTGTGTCAGCCGCGGTGGTGTAGCGGTTACGGTGCGCGGCTGCTGACTAGAAGGTTGCGGGTTCGATCCCGGCCGTGGCCGGTCGAATTTCGATGGAGGCAAAATGCTAGATGCCCGTGTACTGTGCGATCTCGGTACACGTTAAAGAATACCAGATGGTCAAAATTTCCGGAGCCCACCGCTACGGCGTCTCTCATAATCATATCGTGGTTTTGGGGCTTAAAACCCCCACAATTATTATTATTATCACTTTGCCTGCCTGTCACTGTGTTTGTCTTCGCGGTTACTGTGTTGGTTGAGACTCTGTATCACCTGTGGCACATACACGCATAACATGAACTTTGATATGCGGGTATGTGCCACACGTGACTGAGAGAAATGGTTTCATGACGTACGCGAAAGGTATTTTGCGTTATTCATGTCATCACCAGTGAATCGTGTTCGTCATACACTGGTCCCCTGCTGTGCCAATTTTGGTATATTACAAGTGACGGAGACGACCAGGAGAGCGCCCACACGTAGGCGGCTAGATAGATAGATAGATACGTAGATAGAAACAGCCAAAGTGCCTGAGGTTCGCTAAGAAATGCTTCGCATTTAAAATGTTGGCTCCGAATGAGAATCGAACCCAGGCCGTCTGCGTGGCAAGCAGATGTTCTACCACACAGCCACGCCTCTGCTTGGAGCTGCACTGAAAGTAACTTTCATGCTTCCCAAAAATACGCGTCCTGTATACAGGTGTCACAGTACGAGATGTAATAGCGCAGTAATATTGCGTGGTACAAGCGTTCATTGCCATCGGGCGTCACACCATGTCAATATCATAACGACTTGGTGGTTTAAAGACAGCCACCCATTACAAAAGGCACACACATTACGGCGCGTATTCCCTTAAGACCCCGTAGTGGGTGCATCGCAACCTCGAAAAACGTTTCTCGCGCATAATTGCTCCTGGTTGAAAGCGTGCTACACATTACATAAGGCACAAACCGTAGTGGCGCATTCTCTTAAACACTCGTAGGGTTCGAAGTGCGCACTAGGGACAGGATATCGCTTTCGCGTTCAACTCTTAAAGGTGAAGCGTAAGTGTTCCCCAATTTTTTCCACCTCCACCTTTATGCTCTCGCCATTACGTTCGCTTGCCTCCACATGCTGCTACATACGTCACTTTGTCGTCTTCACGCGGTGTGCCCGATGATGACTACCTCGTGTCTCCTATTGTTGACGTGCTGATGGCCCGAGACGTTGCCCTTGCTCACACTATTGTTTCCGTGACTGATAATACAGTCACCATTCCCCTTTTCAACGTCGGTATGTTGACTCAAGTTATTCCGCAAGACATGTCTTTGGCCACCATCTCTCCGCTTGACAATTGCCAGGTTGCTGATCTGGACACCGATGTTACGTCTCCATGTCATGATGCTGATTTCACTTTGCCTCTCGATGAGATTAACAAGATGATCGCTACCGATCTCAGCACAGCGCAAGCTACCGGCCTCCGTCGCATCCGTGCTAGCATCCTACCGTGACATTTTCGACTTTGACGACCGCCCTCCGGGCCAAACATCTGTCGTGACTCACCGGATCAACACTGGTGACGCCAGTCCTATACGCCGGCGTCCATATCGTGTATCTCAACAGGAACGTCAAGTTGTTCAGATTGAAGTCGACAAAATGCTTACCAAAGATGTCATAGAACCATCTTCCAGCCCTTGGACCTCCCCAGTCGTACTCGTCAAAAAGAAGGATGGCAGCTGGCGCTTTTGTGTCGACTATCGCAATTTAAAGGGACACTAAACAGAAACAATGAACTGGTTTAGATTGATAAAGTGTGCTCGGAGAACTCTTGTGTAGTTTACTTCACCAAAATTTCGCGGCACGTTTTTTTTGTCAGGGTATTTTTATTTGGGCATTTCCTTCGCATGCGCTGCTCCGCCGCGGTGGTGAATTGGTTAGGGTACTCGGCTGCGGACACGAAGGTCGTGGGCCCGACCCCGGTCGCATTTGGATCGAGGCGAAATGCTAGAGGCCCGTGTGCTTTGTATAAGTTTATGTTAAAGAACACCAGACGGTCGACATTTTCGAAGCCCTCCACTACGGCGTCCCTCATAGTCATATCTTGGTTTTCGGACATAAAACCTGACATATATAATGTCATGCGCTCTTTTGGTGAGAAGTATTGTGTGAAATCTGAACTTTTACGCGTACCTTTGACCAACATAATTGTTTTGGTCAAAGGTGCTTTGTCTGAAGACTATCAATGCGAACACGTATTTTACTCGGATGATGATGTCTTTTAATTTTTCGTACCAGTACCATTACAACAGTGGCGTAGCCAGAAATATTTGTCGGGGGGGGGGGGGCTTGCATGTCAACACACACACGCACACACACACACACACACACACACACACACACACACACACACACACACACACACACACACACACACACACACACATATATATATATATATATATATATATAAAGAGAAAAGAGAGAGAGAATATGTGTGTGTGTAAGCGCTGGAGTCGCAATTCGCTAACAGTTCAAGCGCATATGCTTAACAGTGGCTAACTATAACACAAGTTCAAAAGTAAACAAAAGCTAGCTTGCAACGAGCCAAGGAGTCGAGTAGTCTGCAAGAGTGCTGGCGAGTCTTCTTGCAGCGGGTGGGATTGCAGAGCAGTTTTTCTCGGCATTCTCAGTATATGTACACTGGCAATAAATTAGCGGAGATCGACCAATGTTACATACGTCCTTGTAACGTCCAGTAGGGGGCCGCGGCTGTTGTTGCAAGCCAATGGTTTAAGACGAATTAACGACGATTCCAGTAGTTTTCTGTTGCCCCACTTTCGTTCCCGAGCCAACGTCGTCGCATCGTTTGAGTCGGTGCTATGTCCTGTGCAGGGGTGTGCATGAGTGCATATGTCGCGAAACTTCTATGCCATTTTGTTAATAATTGTTTTGTTAAATTGGAGTAAACCTTTTATAATCATGAATTTACCCGTATTTTGGACCATTTTTGCATCCAGACAGATATGTACATTCTGCACCAGCGATTTTTTCATGGAAACGGAGCGCTTTCTTCGTTCCCAGCCCGCGCAACACACGGTCATTTCATCGTTTTATAGCCCTGACACAAAGGCACTCTAAAGTCCTTTACGTGAGCGGACATCTTCTGGAAAGGCCTAGTTATGTTTTTCCTTGTTCGTTTTCTCCTTGATGTGGATTGAGGTCCCGTCAAGGAGATGATCGACGTCGATGAAGCAGGAGGCAGGTTGGAGGTAATAAAACTTGAAGGTATATTGCAGTGAAATATTTACAGTCATATGTACATCTTGCCGAAGCACACTGATGATAACATAGACATCAACAGCATCTTACTCTTCTACTTAACTTTTCTTAAGTTAGAGCCTAGAACACTGTTACTACATACGAAGAACCGAGTCTCACTGTTCGACCACCGAGTGGTTACGGCCCAGACGAAAGTTGCATCGTACGGAGTCTTACTGATCGATCAGTTAAGTGATTACAGCCTAGACTGAAGGGAAACGAATTCCGTCCAGTCTTAAGTACCTTGCGGTAACAAAGAAAAGGGGAGGTGGCCACTGGTGGTCCGCCTCGACATTCCCTTATCCAATCCGTTTATGCTCAGATTAAGCCACTCCTACTGGGCTGTCCTTAATCTCGACAGCAGTGTCTTTACAGCGCAGACAGGCGTTTTGGCACTCTTTCCCATCATGGCTCTCCCTCTCCTTCCCACGCTCTCGGGGATTCTCACGGTCCAAATACATCTGTATTTTAGCCCTGGTGCATTCACGCCACTTTCCCATACACATCGAGTTGAACTCGCGGAGCCAGTCGTTAAACCGTTCCGGGAAAGAAAAGGCGTCTGCGTGACCCTGCCTCCCACGCATTCGACCTTGCATTGTTGCAAAAGCACATCTTGGTCCGTGTTGGGGTCACGCATACTGTCGCCTCGAGCGACGGCTTAGAGCGGGGGATGTCCTCCTCATTTTTTCACACATTCAGGCCGCCGACCTCTGAGAATGGTCGCTTGACCGCAACCCATGCTGGCCATCGCTGCTCAAAGGAAGCCGTTTGCTTTCTCTTGATAATTGCACAGCCGAAGACCGGGCAGGGGGAGAGCCGAGAAAGAAGCTTTGTACGACGTACCGTGCCGCGCCATCCCGTCTGCAGGATCGACTTATGAGCGGCAAACATAACACGTCCCCCCTAAAGAGTACGCTGGGCTGTTCTACGCTCAGTGGTACGACAAATCACTGCCGCGATTAGGTCACTGGACTTCCTAACCATACAACAGTTAGAACAAATAAAGTAACAGCGCGAATGAAACCAGGACGACAAAAGAACGAAGACCGCGGGACAAGCGCTGACTGCCAACTGAATGTTTATTTCAAGAAAAACCAGCCTTTTATACATTCTCAGAATGAACATGCGCACAACAAACACTCGCTAATCACACTCTCATTCTTTCTTTTAAGAAGTTTATTTCTCTCTCCGAGAGTAGAAGAGAGGGCAAACTGATACACTTATCACCTTCGTTATGGATCCAAAAGGCCTCTAAAATTTCCCTTTCCTTCTTAGATTTCCCATTTCCTATAAATTTCGTTTTTTCAAACATGGGAACACATGCGCACCTCTTACAATGGTCAACTAAATGACTGCCAACTAAATAACAGGCACAATGCTAACTTGCTTTTCAGTGCGCCTTGCAAGCTGTCCTCGATATGTGCACGCACGAATCCAAGAAACAAGCCTCCCGCATGCTCCACTAAACACAGAACCCGCTTCAGTGAATGCACGAGTGATGTGGTTTATCTGATTCCCATGAGTTGTGGAAAAGTTTATATAGGTCAGACTGGACAATGTTTCAACGATCGCGCGCGTCAGCACTGCAATAATGTAAAAAATGGATATGGCAGTCATTTAGCTGACCATTGTAAGAGGTGCGCATGTGTTCCCATGTTTGAAAAAACGAAATTTATAGGAAATGTGAAATCTAAGAAGGAAAGGGAAATTTTAGAGGCCTTTTGGATGCATAACGAAGGTGATAAGTGTATCAGTTCGCCCTCTCTTCTACTCTCGGAGAGAGAAATAAACTTCTTAAAAGAAAGATTGAGAGTGTGATTAGCGAGTGTTTGTTGTGCGCATGTTCATTCTGAGAATGTATAAAAGGCTGGTTTTTCTTGAAATAAACATTCAGTTGGCAGTCAGCGCTTGTCCCGTGGTCTTCGTTCCTTTGTCGTCCTGGTTTCATTCGCGCTGTTACTTTATTTGTTCTAATTATGAACCAACTAGCCCACATCAAGTTGTTACATACAACAGTCTACACAAACATCAAACACAATTGCGAGACAACACGACAGGAGAATACAAGAAACGTAAACAAGTACATGCTAAACAATCAAGCACACCATTGCTGCTTCAAGCAGTATGATCACTAGTGTCTGTTTCTTGAATTGACAATCACACAGTCCACAATATACAGCAGCAAGTGGGCAGGAACATTCACGTCCCCCCCAGTTGGCATGGCACTGTTATTCTGATGGCTTCCATAAACTATTCTGGAGCCTTGATAATGCATCAGCATTACCGTTACACACGCCCTTCCGATGTTGTACCGACACTTGATATCGCTGTAACGCCAGCGCCCATCTTGTCAATTTCGCCCCGTGCGGAGTCGAAGTTGTAAGGTACGACAGCGGATTGTGATCGGAAACGACGTTTACTATGGCACCGAAAAGCCAGTAGTCAAACTTCTTTAAGGCCCATATTATTGCGAACGCTTCCCTCTCAATGATCGACCAACGCATCTGGGTCGGTGAGAAGCGGTGGCTTGCAAAGGCGATAGGCTTCTCTTGCCCCTCGGCTGACATTTGCGCCAAACATGCTCCCGCCGCCGTAGCTGATGCGTCTGTGAAAAGCCAGTAGGGCTGAGATGGCTGTGGAGTGTTAAGCGCCACGGCCTCGCACAAAGATTGTTTGAGAATCTCAAATGCCGTCTGGGCTTCCTTCGGCCAGGGTATCTTATTAGGTACCGCTTTCTTTGTTAACAGCGTGAGCGGGCTCGTCACCTCTGCGTATCCTCGGACGTACTCGCGATAGTAGCCGCAAAGTCCTAACAGGCTGCGTAGTTCCTTTTTGGTGCGCGGTGGTACCAGGTTCTTAATCGCTGCTATTTTTTCAGGGTCTGGTGCATGTGTCCCTGAACCGACAATATGCCCCAGGTAATGCATGTGGGATTGCGCAACCTGACACTTCTCCGGACTGGCTTTCAGTCCCGCCTCATCTAAGACCTTAAGAATAATGTCGAGATGCTTTAAGTGCTCCTCCCAAGTACTAGAAAAAATAGCAATGTCATCAAGGTATGCCGTGGCATACATTTGATGTTGCGCCAAGAGTTTATTCACCATTCTTTGAAAGGTTGCCGCGGAATTTTTTAGCCCGAAAGGCATCACTTTCCATGCGTACTGACCCTCATGCGTTACAAACGCGGTGAATTTCTGACTCTTCTCTTCCATCGGTACCTGCCAGTACCCGCGCCTAAGGTCCACTACCGTAATGAACTGCGCTCTACCTACTCGGAAAATCAATTCCTGAGGATTCATCATAGGGAACGCATCCACTTTGGTGACGGCATTTAACGCCCTGTAGTCCACACACATGCGGATAGTCCCATCTTTTTTCCCGACGCATACCACCGGGTGTGCGAACTCCCTCTCCGTGGGGTAGATCAACTTCGAAGTCAAAAGTTCGTCAACTTGCCGGCTGACTTCCTTCTTTAATAGTTCCGGCACCTGATAAGGAAACACCTTTTTTGGCTGGTGGCACGGTTCTATTTCTATCTTATGTTCGTCTACCTTCGCTATACCCGGGGTGCCGTCAAAGAGTGTGCAATGTCTTTGGAACACCGCCTGTACTTCCGCCTGCGCGTCAGCATCAAGGTGAGCAACCTTCTCGCTCGTTAGCACTAGCTCTTCCCGCTTTATAGTGGTTGGTTGTGGAGCATATTCCACCTCCCCAAAATCATGGTCCTCATCGAAGACTACCCCAATATGACTGACCCTTGCATAGTAAGGTCGAATGTTGTTGGCGTGGACACTTTTCACCTTTCCCTCAGATGTTTCAACGCGGTAAGAATGTTCGCGCTCACGTCCAACCACTGTGAATGGGCCTAGCCATTTAGGTGACATCTTACAATTCCGACCATTGTCGAAAACCACAACTTGGTCGCCAACGTTAAAAGCTTTGAGCCTGGTGCTGCGATTATACGCACTGGCGTAACTCTCCTGATGAGTTGTACTCATCAGCTCAGCAATATTAGCGGCAGTCTCGAGCTGCTCTTTAAGTTGCTGTAAATACTTAGCGGGGCTTTCTCTCACTGTTGCCGGCACCGGCATTTCTCCCGTCCACGTCCTCTGCAGTATTAGAAGCGGTCCCGTGGGATTCCTTCCATACAATAGACGAAACGGAGCTACTCCGGTTACCTCATGGGGAACTTCCCGATAAGCCCATAAAACCATTGGGATCAATTTGTCCCAATTCTTGGAGTCTCTCTGAATGACATGATACAACATGTTTTTCAGTACCCGATTCCAGCTCTCTACAACTCCATTACTCTCTGAGTGTTCTGGGGTTGAGAATCTTGGTGTGCAGCCTAATTTCTCCAGCATCGTTTGCGTGAGCTGAGATTTAAAATTAGTGCCTTGATCGGAGCAGATCATCTCCGGAACGCCTGTGCGACTGAAGATCTCAGTCAGTGCATCACAAGTCGCCTTAGCTGTCAAAGAGCGCAGTGGGACCACCTCTGGCAACCTCGTGCAAAGGTCCACTAAGCACAACGCGTACTTATGTCCTCTCGCTGACGGTGTGTCCAGGGGTCCGATTACATCTACACTGACAACTTGGAAAGGGTGTTCGGGTCTAGTGAGCGGAGTTATAGGCACCCTATCCGTGCGACGCCTGTCTGAACGAATTTGACATCCATGGCACGAACGACAATGCTCTAATATCTCCTTCGCCATACCCGGCCAAAAGAAGTTATACCTAATGCGAGCTTTTGTTTTCTTTGGCCCTAGGTGCCCCCCACATAGTGACTCATGGGCTAAGTGCATTACCTCAGTACGCTTACCTTTGGGGACAACTAACTGACTCACTCGAGTGCCTGCTATTGAGTCGCAGTGGTATAATAGTCCGTCTGAAATGAACATGCCGGATTTCCCACTACGTGCATCTTCCCAACATTTTTTTAGCGTAGTGTCACCCAACTGCACTTTGCGGAACTCTTCTCTTTGGCCTAACGACACCTCCCTTTCTTCATTGATTTGCGCATCTTCCGCGGAAACGTCTTTTTCCTCCAAGGTAAGATTGCAGGCCACTACTTTTGGTTTCTCTACTGCTTGTTCTGCCTCATGAGCAGGATCGGCCGGTGCTCGACAGGGTGCCAGAGAGGTGCTGGCCTTCAACAAAAGTTTCCAATCTTCCTCGGTCAACAAACAATCTGTGCCCTCGACGAGCTCATCAGTTAACGCGCAGAGTAGGTCGACGCTCTGAGGCTGCGTAACCTCTCGCGGGCTATTTAATTTGACCGGCAACGTAGCTAGCCTTGCCTCGATCGTTTTACCAAAAGCAGACACCAATCTCACCTTGGCACACGACTCTATTAGACTACGCGGAAGCAGACTCTCCCGAATGACGGTTATCTCACTCCCCGTATCCAAAATCGCATCTGCGGCTATACCTGCACATGATACAGGAATTAACTGCAGTTTATTTGTGCCTTGACCCTCGTGTTTCAGAGACTTCACCTTTGCGCTAAGTACTCCATCAGGTATTTCAGTTTCCGAATCGTCGGCTAATATTACCTTTTGTACCTTCCGCTTTGGCTCGGTAGCATTTTTGGGGTTGTTCTCTTTATCACTAGCCTTCGGGCACTCTTTAGCGAAATGGCCTGAGCCGTGACATAAGTGGCATTTCAGAGCCCCTTTCTCAACTCGTGTCGCCGGCTTTTGCCCCATTTCTACAGTTGGTTGCTTTGAAGCACGCCCTTTCCCTTTCGCTTGTTCGAAAGTTTGGAGCAATTTAGCGATCTCAGTTGGCCTAAGCCATCCCTCGCCTTCCCTTAATCTCACATACTCTAGACCCTCCGTACTTAGGCTCGATTTTATACGGTCAGCAACCATGAGTTCAGCCATCACTTCTACCGTGTCGGCCTCTCTCACTTGGAGGTAGTAGGCGAGATAAGTTTTCACCCGTGACGCGAACTGCGCCCACGTCTCTTCCTTTCGCTTTACTGCCCTTTCAAACCTCTGCAGATACTCTGCCGGAGAAAGCTTCAGTTCCGTCAGCACTGCTGCTTTAACTGCCTCGTAATCTGCACTCTCTTCAGGGTTGAGGTTACGCAGTAGGTAACGAACTCGTTCAGCTAGTGCTGGTATAACCAAATGCACGCGATTCTCATACGGTACTTGGTAAGTAGCAAACAGTTTTTCTACTTCCTCAAACCATAATGGCACATCCGCGTCACTCGGCAGGCGAAACCCTTTCAGCACTTTTGCACATTGCTGGACAGAATCGAAACACCGTCGCCTCTGATCACCCGTCTCCGACCCAGAGTTGGACAACGTGCCATTGAGACGTTCCGCGTTCATTCTAGTTTGCAATAGCTTTTCGTACTCAATCTGGAGATTGAGCCTTTGGATTTCAAGTTCGAGCATTCTCGTTTCACTTGAAGTCGGCAAAACCTGAGGTGCCTGCTGCATCGATTCTTGCCTCTGAGTAGGCACTCTCGCCTCAGCTGATTTATCAGAATTTGGACTACCATTATTTGATGGCTCTCGATTCCGATCCATATCCGCCACACTCGTACCCTCATCTCCATTAGACTCCATTGTTTCAGCACCCCCGCGTGTTCTCACCATGTGCTCTACACATAAACTGCCATGCCAACTTGAGGAAGACGTAAGAAATCCTGCTCACCCGTTGCTGAATGCTCCGTCGTTCCTGGATCTCCTCCACGGCGCCGGAGTTGACTGCTGTGGGATCGTCTCGACTTTGCCGCTGGTGGCTGTTGGATGCCTTGCCCCTCGGGTCTTCTCAGCGCTGGTCCAGTGTATGGTGCTGTAGAGCTCGCCGATCCTGTCGGCTGCGCCAGTTATGTTTTTCCTTGTTCGTTTTCTCCTTGATGTGGATTGAGGTGCCGTCAAGGAGATGATCGACGTCGATGAAGCAGGAGGCAGGTTGGAGGTAATAAAACTTGAAGGTATATTGCAGCGAAATATTTACAGTCATATGTACATCTTGCCGAAGCACACTGATGATAACATAGACATCAACAGCATCTTACTCTTCTACTTAACTTTTCTTAAGTTAGAGCCTAGAACACTGTTACTACTTACGAAGAACCGAGTCTCACTGTTCGACCACCGAGTGGTTACGGCCCAGACGAAAGTTGCATCGTACGGAGTCTTACTGATCGATCAGTTAAGTGATTACAGCCTAGACTGAAGGGAAACGAATTCCGTCCAGTCTTAAGTACCTTGCGGTAACAAAGAAAAGGGGAGGTGGCCACTGGTGGTCCGCCTCGACATTCCCTTATCCAATCCGTTTATGCTCAGATTAAGCCACTCCCTACTGGGCTGTCCTTAATCTCGACAGCAGTGTCTTTACAGCGCAGACAGGCGTTTTGGCACTCTTTCCCATCATGGCTCTCCCTCTCCTTCCCACGCTCTCAGGGATTCTCACGGTCCAAATACATCTGTATTTTAGCCCTGGTGCATTCACGCCACTTTCCCATACACATCGAGTTGAACTCGCGGAGCCAGTCCTTAAACCGCTCCGGGAAAGAAAAGGCGTCTGCGTGACCCTGCCTCCCACGCATTCGACCTTGCATTGTTGCAAAAGCACATCTTGGTCCGTGTTGGGGTCACGCATACTGTCGCCTCGAGCGACGGCTTAGAGCGGGGGATGTCCTCCTCATTTTCCCACACATTCAGGCCGCCGACCTCTGAGAACGGTCGCTTGACCGCAACCCATGCTGGCCATCGCTGCTCAAAGGAAGCCGTTTGCTTTCTCTTGATAATTGCACAGCCGAAGACCGGGCAGGGGGAGAGCCGAGAAAGAAGCTTTGTACGACGTACCGTGCCGCGCCATCCCGTCTGCAGGATCGACTTATGAGCGGCAAACATAACAGGCCTTAATGTACAGTGACACTGTTACACGTTGACACTCAAGCGTCGCCAGCGCGAAGTCGGCAGTTTAGGTCGCTCCGTACGCAAGCAAACACAGCGAAGAGACCAGAGACGTGTTTGGAAAACAAAACAACTTTATTCTAGCGGCATCGCAGCTCAAGGAATTTTAGCAGTACAACACTTAAAGCAAACTAACATACGTATTTTTGAGCCATGAAACCCAACATAGCTAACTAACATACTTATAAAATCGATCAATCAGCTTACAAGAGGCAAGCATCACACAATTAACAAACATTAGTAGATATTAACGCAGGCTGTACAGGCGCTCCCAGAATAATTCGGAACGCCGAGCATGCAGCCGCTTGCCGGCGGAGCGCGCCGGCGGATAAATGCACGCATGGTGTGCGCATGCGCGGCCTCCCTAGCGTGCTAGTTTCGCTCCCCAGTGCATCTCGACTGGCGTTGTCTTGCACCAAAAGGGTAGCGCTAGGTGCTCTTTAGAATTATCACAAGGTGGGCTGGACGGACCAGGCCCTGTATCATACTGCGCACCGCAATCTATAAACATAAAGGCTCATGCTGCTGATAACGTGCATTTTTCTGTGCCATTTTGCTGGATAATGTGCATCCGCCAAGCGGCGTCGAGGGGCGAAATCGAGAGAGCAACAGGAGAGGGCACGGCGAGCGCGGCGGCGATGACGCGGCACCACCATGATTCGGCTACTCGCGGGCGCTCTCCGCCTCAAGCCATTAGATGGCGCGCCGCTCAACGGACCGACGACCGAACATTTTCTGGCCGCTTAGGCGCGCGCAGTGTCAACACCTGAATATTCTTACACCGTGTTCCAAATATATTCGTATCTCCTTATCAATCTGGCCACCGATATGTTCACGGTTGCATCAGATGAAACCACCGTCCTTTGCGAGCGCTAGTCACAGTCGCCTACCGGAAATAATCTGATCAAATAATAAATATGAAGCAAAGTAGCAAAGTAAGAATGATACCGTAATCACGGCGGCTCAATAGCCATCACCATGTGCTCCTAGGAAGAGACTGCAGCAGATGAATGACCTGAAGGTTATTGTCGTTAATTGTCGCAGTATCAAGAACAAAAATCTAGAATTTGCTTCAGTCCTGGACTTGGTCAGCCCGCACGTAGTCATCGGTACAGAATCTTGGTTAGACAGCACTATAAGTGACAACGAAATATTTCCATCTAATTACAGAATCTATCGTAAAGACCGTAATGTACAAGGCGGTGGGTTCTTTGTGATGATACACAACAGCTTGAATAGTACGCATATTAACGTTCAAAGCTCATCATGTGAGACAGTCTGGTGTAGGATCATCCTCACTGATGGCACTTCGTTAGCAGTTCGGTCGTTTTATAGGCCACCTGGTTCCAATTCTCCTCAACCCTTATACTAGTTAAACAACGTATTGCTATCCTTGGATGCAACGTATATTGTTTTAGGGGGTGATTTAAACTTGCCTAACATAAACTGGATCGGTCTACAGCCGAATATCAGTATTCCATCAGCTATTTACTCTGCAGTTCGAGAAATGATAAATGCACATTCTCTGTTTCAATTTGTACAAGTTCCTACTAGAATAAATCCCAATTCAGCTAATACGTTAAACTTATTGTTCTGTTCTGATCGTACCCTCATTTCTTCTGTTGATCTATTACGAGGTGTAAGTGATCATGAAATCGTTCTTGCACACCTCTCTTGCCTTGCAACGTATTGCCCTAATCCACCACCAAGACTGGTCTTCTGCTAAGATAAGGCAGACTACGCTTCACTAGCACGCGAACTTGACGAATATTTGCCCGTTTTCCAAAAGCTTGCTTCTTTGATTGACGTAGAACCCGCATGGAATGAGCTAAAAACCAAACTTTTATCGCTAACATCGTCATTCGTTCCGTCACGAGTGATTACATCCAAGCCGATAAACCGTGGATGAGCAGAAGTATTCGCGCTTTGATTAATAGACGACACCGCCTGTACCGCCGATACTGCAGATCGCCGAAACCTGACCTTTACAGCGACCTGAAGAAACGCGGCAAAGAAATAGCGAAAGCAATGCGAAAGGCAGAAAGCACATATCTAGAAACACTAGGTGAAAAAATAGGACTAACCCGAAGGAAGTATGGAAGTACCGCAGAAGCAAGCGAAGTTCGAAGGATGGGAGAAAGAAGACGACGACGTACAAAAGGCTGGCTTCCCAACGCCCGTCTGTAATTTTCAGTCTTTTTTAGCGAGAGTAGAGTTCATCTTTTAATTTCTGTGCCTCGACCTCAACGAACGACGGTCTGGGGGTGACCGTACTGCGAAGGCAAGTACAGCCACCGACTCGGTCGGCCAGAAGCAGCAGCGCGGCGGCCCTCCGTTGTCGCCCGTCCTTCGCGATGTTCTAATGGCATCCACCGCAAGTAATCAGGCATCAGGTCAGCAGGTTCATTCTGTAGACCACAAAGAAGATGAACAAGCAAGGAAAAGGCTGCGTGAAGACGACGCTCAGTCAAGGGCTTCTACAGAAGACAACGAACAGATGGACCAGACAGCCTTCACTGTTGTCTCCTACAAAAAGAAAAGAGCCGCAGGTGTTCCTGTCATATTCAAGCCAACTCAACCTGACCGAAACTTCTGGAAAGTAAACCCAAATCTACTGGCTTCTGCAGTCGTGACAACAGCCCAAGAAAAGGTACTCAGCCATCGTCTCAACAAGGATGGCAGCCTCATGGTGACAACGTCTTCAGTTCCTGCAGCTAATCGCCTCCTCGCTGTGACAGACCTGGCGGGTATTGCTGTAGAAGCACGAGTTCCATTCTCCTACTCTGCCACGTACGGGAGGATACAGGACGTCCCAGTTGAGTACTCGGATGACGACCTCAAGGAGTATTTGAGTGAACAAGGAGTCATATCTGCTAAAAGGCAAGTTGCTTACATTCCAACGAAGATGGTGCTGTAACAGAGACCCGAAGACGCTCGGTCATCCTCGAATTCTCTAAAGACGCCCCTTTACCAAACCGAGTGTCATTTGGATTCTGCAGCTATCCTGTAACGGAATATATAGGATCCGCTACTCAGGGTTTCAGATGTCAAAGGCATGGACATATAGCGAAATATTGCAACGGCCCCATCCGCTGCAAGATATGCGCTGGAGCACATACGCATAAGGAGTGTACGTCACGTTCTCAGCCTCGATGTGCAAACTGTGGAGCTGACCATGCAGCATCATATGGCGGGTGCCCCAAAAAGAAAGCAGCTACCCTAGCACGGACAATGGAGCAATTCCAGGGAAAAGCGCGGAAACGACGAGAACCACCACCGAATCCGGATGTGATATTCACATCTACAATCAAAAGCAACAAGATACAGTACAGCGCAGCGACACAACCTCGAAAAAGTCTTTTGCATCATCGTGAAAGGAAACCAGAACAGATCATCATCTGCAAAGAGCCAAGAAAGTCCTCAGTGATCCAGATGCAAGTGAACAACAAATGTCCCCAAGGTCGCAGCAGAGCAGGAAGAGCAAGGAAGCTGTTGGGTGGCAGCACCGTACAGGAAATATCAGGAATGCTGATTCCCATGATGCTCGCGGCAATCCGGCTCTCCTATGTGCCAACCCATCGTTGAAAGCATCCCAGAGGCAGTCCTGGCTTTTGAACCACTAGTGACGACTTCTTTCACGGCGCAACGCCGTGATTCTTCTGAGTACAACCATGATTCTACCAATTGACTCGCCAGCGGTGTCCACCAACAAGCACCTTCGCACATGTACTATTTCCAGTGAATGCTCGCGGTTTGCGGTCAAAGTTTACCAGACATAAGTATCTGTGCGCGAGTGTACCATTTCCCGTTCATGGTATTTCTGATCTCGCGTCGGACGAGCAAGTTTAGGTTAAAAGGTCATTATTTTCATCATTCCAGGCGACAAAACGGAATTAGGCCGACTCCTATTGGATTTCGCAACGATGTGCCTGCATCGGTGATTGCGTGGGAGCCAGCATGACAAGATGAGTACGTTTGCGCAACCCCAATGATTGGATCTGAAGGTGTTTACCCTAATCGGAGTTTACTTGGAACCAGGATCACCGTTCGATGTAGCAAGACTACGAAAACTTGTTGACAAGCACTCAGTCTCCCACATATTATTTGTGGCGATTTTCAACGCACATAACGAGATCTGGGGCAGTTTCATATACATGGTCTCGTGGGTGCTAAGCTGCCAAACGTCTTGCAAAATACAATATCGAGCCCTTAAATGATGGCAGCATAACTTACCTGAAAAATATCCGAAGACTGTCAGCGGCATTGATGTCACATTCGTATCAAGTCAATGGTCCCAATGTTTGGATGGTGTACAGAACTTCGGAGACTCGAGGAATCGATCACTACCCTATCCTAGATCCGCTGCCCGTCATCTTCGGACGTCGCCCAGGAAAGTGGCACTGAAGTTGGTAGACTGGGACGCTTACACAGCAGTGGTAGACAAAGGGATCACAGCCTCGACAACGAATGCAGAATTAATACCGACAATAGCTAATTGCCTCAAAAAAAGCACCCGCTCTGTCGTTAAACGTTGTAATCTGCCAACGAACGACGAAGAATTCGAACGATTATGTGCCATTCGAAGGCGTGCCGAAAGGAAGGCTCTACGTACAAAAATCGGCAGATCCCACGTACCGTGGGAGTCGATGTTATGCGAAGCATGCGCGGGATGGGGACTGTGCCATAATTTTTCATGTTGAGCGAAAGTTTACGGAATGACGCTAGAGAAATGTGGAAGTGGTATAAACACACTCATATGCTGAGGAGTCTCATATGTATTATATAACCAGTTGTTTGCAGTTGCGTAACGATGCCAACAGCAATATGGGTTTTACCAACAGCAGTTGCGGTAAGCTGATATGTAGTGCTTATATTCTTTATACTGGATAGCGCGAATCCGAACAGCACAAGGAAGAAACACAATGCACAGGACAGGCGTTACTCGCAACTAAGCTTCATTCAAGAAAGTTCCCCTGGATATACACACAGCCGAGTGGCACGCGCAGGCGCAATGCACGTACGTTACAGTCACAGATGCAGTTATGACAGTTGCGTTACAGTTGTTATGCTTATACTTGTCCGTTATTACGAAAATGCACGCGCGTTTCACGAACCCGTGTGTATGTGGAGAAGGGGTTCCTTGACAGTTCTTGAACAAGGTCATCATCACCGTGATCAGTGAGCACCAGCCAGCTGGGCCGGACTTTTATCGATCCGTTCGTGATCGCGGCTACGAGGGGTCTAGTGTAGTGAAGTGCCGAGGTACAGCACAGCACAGCGCAGCTTCCAGGGTTTGTTCTGTCTTCAGCTTCCTCACTTTCCTTGTGTCCACCACGGTGGTGTAGCGGTTACGGTGCTCGGCTGCTGACCCGAAGGTCGCGGGTTCGATTCCGGCCTCGGCGGTCGCATTTCGATAGGTGCAAAATGCTAGATGCCCATGTACTGTGCGATCTCGGTGCACGTTAAAGAATACCAAATGGTCAAAATTCCGGAGCCCTTCGCAGCGGCGTCTCTCATAAATCTAGCGTGGTTTTTGGGACACAAAACCACTAACAATCATTATTATTATCACTTTCCTTGCGTGTCAATGTGGGTGTTCGCGTTACTGTGTTGGTTGAGACTTTGTATCACCTATGGCCACATACCGGCATAACATAAACTCTGGTATGCGGGCATGTGCCACACGTAACTGAGAGAAAGGGTTCATGACGTACGCGACAGGTATTTTGTGTCACTCGTGTCATGACCAGTGAATCGTGTTCACCATGGACTGATCCCCTGCTATGCCAATTTTGGTACACTTAGAAATCATGGAGACGACCAGGAGAGCGCCCAGACGTAGGCGGCTAGATAGATAGATAGATGAATAGAATATGAATACTTAGATAGAAACGACAAACAGGCCTGAGGTTCCGCTAAGAAATGCTTCGCATTGTAAAAATATTGAAGACCTCAGAGCCTTGCCGACGGCACAAAGGCACATACGAAGGTACTTAAGGCAACTGAACCGAAAAAGGTGGAAAGATTTTTGTGGTACGCTAGATATACGCAAACCGCTCAGCAAAAATCTGGCGAGTCATCAGAGGCATTCAGCAAAAGACGCCGCAACAGCTTTACCCTTTCCTCGCGCTGTCATTGCATGGCGCGCTTCGCTGAAAGGAGGTAGCAGAGGCAGTACTGTAGGCTCCTTTCCGCGGACAACACCATCTCTGAACATTGCAAATCATCAGACTCGTACTCCTCGAGCGACTTTTCTGACTTAGAGGAACTTTTCACAATTGAAGAGCTCAATGCAGCAATCGGCGACACGAACAAGAGATCAACTCCTGGCCATGACGGAGTGAGTTATGCAGCCCTCGCAAATTTCAAGCCCCACATCTCGCCTACGTCTTTGGAAGTACTATAACGCCTAGTGGATAAGTGGGGAGGTTCCGAAGGAATGGAAACTAGCCAAGTTATTCCTATATTGAAGCCAGGAAAGCAGCCAACAAATTACGCTTCCTTCAGACCCATATCTCTAATTAGTTGCGTAGGGAGCTATTCGAAAAAATGATTCACAACGACTCAATTGGTTTTCTGGAGACTAAGAAAATTTACCCGAGGAAATGAATGGCTTCCGTCAAAATAGGTCTGCCATTGCCAATGTCATTGCCTTGATCGCATCAGTTGAAGAAGAATTGGCTTGTGGAAACACACCTACTGCATTATTTTTAGACATTAAGGCCGCGTATGATCCGTCTATCATAAATCAATACTCGACGCTTTGGAAACCCTTGGTCTTGGAGGACGGCTTTACGCATGGATTGCAGACTATCTTCAAGGGCGCCAACTTTTCATGTGTACACCGGAGGGCCCTAACAACGTTTCATGCCGTAGAAAAGGGAGTACCGCAAGGAGCTGTGTTGAGCCCAGTATTATTTAATCTAGTACTTATACATCTGAAAAGAAACCTGCCCCGTGGCGTCAGCATCACACTGTATGCGGACGATATCTGCATTTGGAGTGCGGCACGTTCCCGCAGAATCACCCAACAACGTCTCCAGAGAGCGCTGGCAAACATATCGGCCTACCTAAATTCAAGAGGTCTCAAACTGTCCTCCTGACAAAAGCGTTGCTATGTCTTTCTCGAGGACGAGAATGGAAAAATATCCACTAGTGTTGAGTGGTCGCACCCTTCCATACGTGAAGACACAAAGGTTTCTTGGGGTTACGATTGATAGGAATCTCACATGGTCTCCCCAAGTGAAGAAACTGACTGAGAAGACTTCGTCGGCATCGCACGTATTCCGATTTTTAGCCGGTCACAGTGGGGCAGCAACTGCCGATCAATGGTGCTCCTCCAAAAGGCCTACGTCGACGGGACCTTGCGTTATTACCTGCCCATACTGCATAATATGTCGTATACAGCAAGAGAAACTTGAGGCAGCACGCAACAAACTGTCTTCGAATATGTCTTGGCCTTCCAAAGGGATCGTCTCGATTAGCAACTGTAGCAGAAGCCGGATGCCTGCCTCTTGAAGTGATATCTTCACAGGAGACACTTCGGATTCACCTCAGACACGTTATTCACAACAAGACCCACTTTTTAAAGAATATTTCTACAGCCAATGCCGCATCTAGCTTCGGGCAGGCCGTCGGAAGCATATACGCACGTATTTCGATCCCTGCTCAGGCGTCACCTATTATGCCAAAGAACATCTCACCCTGGACACTGGCACCACTAGAAATTGTGCCATATATCCCCGGAATCAGTGCAAAAAGGAAAATGCCCCAAGCAGCAACTCATCAGATAGCGCTGGAGTATATGTATAAAGAATACGCAACCGAAACACACATATTCACATACGGTTCTACAACCCAACGTAGATCGTCGTACGGAATTTATGTGCCCTCTACAGGACAAAGCCCTCTCGTATCGTCTTGAGAGAGCGACATCATCTACGGTCAGCTGAGCTATATGGCATTAAGGAGGCTCTTATGTTTATACTACGACAGCAGCTGCCAAAAAATGGGTGATATTTACAGACTCTAAAGCAGCCCTACAAGTAGTGTGGAACAGGTATAAGCATGGTATCACCAAAGTGTAGCATCTGATATCGCCTATCTTC
Organism: Rhipicephalus sanguineus; assembly: GCF_013339695.2. Classification (NCBI taxonomy): domain Eukaryota; kingdom Metazoa; phylum Arthropoda; class Arachnida; order Ixodida; family Ixodidae; genus Rhipicephalus; species Rhipicephalus sanguineus. The sequence goes on along the minus strand of NC_051182.1, from coordinate 10,651,357 downwards.
ATCACAGGCTAAGATTGCAGGACATTACATTAAGTTCCAATGGGATTACCTGGCCATGCTGGTATTTCAGGAAACGAAAAAGCGATGAAGCAGCCCGAAAAGGACTCCACTACCGGAATTTCAGAAGGATATTTTTTACTAAAGTCGACGCCTCGAAGTTCGCAAGAAAATATGCCTGTCAAGAAAAGACCGCCTCTGGAATCTGCCGCTCCACCAAGATACTGTCTGCGATGCATTGACCCAGAAGTGAGAGTGAAAATTTCCCCAACACTTCCTCGCCAACTTGAGACGCTGTACCATCGTCTTCGACTGAATGTGGCGTACACGAACTGTTATTTGTACCGCATAGGGCACACCACTAGTCCCTGCTGTGATAACTGTGGCAGCATAGAGACTGTGGAGCACATATTACTGGAATGTTCCGCGTACCGCGATGAGAGACAGTTGCTTGAGCGACAAATGGACATGATCTGTCACGATCAGTTAACATTACACAACTTATTAGGCCCAGTGACCAGCCCTTCAAAGCAGCGACGGGTTTTACAGGCACTGTTTAATTACCTATCAAAAATCGGCCTAGTCGAAAAGCTTAATGGTTGGCTATTTCACATAGCAAAGCCTTATCTTACCTGACACCCTCCTTGTAAATATTTCTATCAGGTTCACTTGCTCATTTCATTTTTTTATATTCTTTCTTTCTATTATTATTTCCTCCCCTCTCTTCTTTAATCTGTCAATCCCATTCCCCATCCCTACACAGAGTAGCATGCCAGCGGTATACTGACGCCGGCAAAAGTCTCTGTATTTCTAATAAAGAGCATCTCTCTCTCTCTCTCGAAGGATGCTATTCCAGATGTTATAGACGACAATAACTATGGCGATAACTACAAAGGGAAGGCTGAACAGTTTAACAGCTACTTCGAATCGGTATTCATACAGTCTACCCCTCAGGCCAGTGGAGTGCAAGCTACTCACAATTTCTCTCAGATGAGTGAGATAACCTTTTCAGAAGAGGGAATAGCAAATCTGCTGCAAAAGTGAACGTGAAGTCAGCACCAGGACCGGATAACATTTCCAACTATGTATAAAAAAACTGCGCTGTGTCACTTGCCCCTTTCCTGGCAATACTTTTTCAAAAGTCATTTTATTCCGGAACCTTGCCAAGCGACTGGAAAACTGCAAATGTCGTGCCTATTTTCAAAAGTGGCGATAACACAAAAAACTAGAAATTATAGACCTATTTCACTCACTAGTGTATCGTGTAAGGCACTAGAGGACATTATTTATTCCAACTTGATGGCTCATCTTCAAGAAAACAATTTTTTCAGCCCAGCACAGCATGGTTTCAGAAGGGGACTATCTTGTGACACGCAATTGGTTGAATGTTCTCACGACATAGCCTTATCATTTAATAACGGTAAACAGGTTGACTGCATCTTTTTAGACTTCCAAAAGGCTTTTGATTCGGTAGCAAATAATCTGTTGCTGATAAAACTGTCTGCACTAAACATTCCTACGGTTCTCTTACATTGGATTGAGGCCTATCTTGATGACCGAAAACAGTGTGTTGTTTTTAACGGGACGAATTCATCATATAGAAAAGTCTTATCAGGTGTCCCCCAAGGATCGGTTCTGGGGCCGCTTCTTTTTCTAATTTTTATTAATGATATAGGTGAACAGGTATTAAGCCATCTCAGATTGTATGCCGACGACTGTGTCTTTACCGCGAAATTACTTCCTTGAGTGATAGTGCCCAATTACAAAATGACCTAGACGTGATATTACTGTGGTACAATAAATGGAATATGAGGCTGAATTTTTCTAAGTGTAACGTTGTCCGGTTTACTAACAAACGTCACATTTTTGTAGCAAGTATTGTCTTGATGGTGAAAACCTGTTGATTGTATCAAATTACAAGTATTTAGGTGTTTTGTATAAGAATGACTTTTCGTGGAATGACCACATTAACTATGTAGCAGCTAAGGCTGGTCGTGTTCTCAACTTCCTAAAGCGAAACTTCAAGAAAGCTCCTCCTAAGTTGAAAGAAACTCTTACTTTTCAAACGTGCGCACTATTTTGGAATTCGGATGCTCCGCATGGGACCCAGGTACAAAGACTTGCATTGCCGAATTGGAACGCATTCAGAAGCGTGCAGCACGGTTTGTTTCTTCCAACTACGACTTTACGATAAGCTCCTCTGATATAAGAGCCGATCTCGGATGGCCGACTTTGCAGGATAGACGGAAATACATGCGCCTAAAGCTCTTTCACAAAATTTTGTTGGAGCAACAGGCCTAAGGAAGGAAACATATATCCTTGATCCTACCTACAGGTCGGCCCGTCGCGATCATTCTTTAAAGGTCAGAGAATATGGCTCTCGCATTAACGTATATAAGCCTTCGTTTTTTCCAAGAACATGCCATGACTGGAATAGTCTACCGGAGGAGGTTGTCTTGTCGCCAATGAGTTCCTTTGACTCTGCCCTTGGTGAATTCTTGTTCAAATAGGTATCGCGTCACCTCTACACGGCATACAACTCTTTTTAGCCTTTTGTAGTTATACTGTGATGTACTGCTCTTGGCTTGTCTTGATATATGTGTGTGTGTATGCATGTGTGCGTATATGCATGTATGTGTATATATATATATATATATATGTGTATATATTTATGTGTGTGTATATATAAGTATGTATGCATCTATTTTTTTCCCGAATGATCTGTTCGGAATGTACATGTGTCATGCCATCTGTATTCTTAAACGTATTGCTGATCTTTTTATGTTACCTCTTGATGTTGTATACCACCTGTAATGTATTCTTTTTTGTTTTCCCCCCTACAATAATGCCCATTGGTCGCTGTAGGTATCTGAGAAAATAAATAAATAAATAAATAAATAAAAATAAAAGTGTCATCCAAGCACAGGAACACGCACGACGGCTCTGCTCCAACGCGCGTGCATGCGCACACGCGGCTTCTCACAGACACCCAGCGCCCTGTATCAAAACGCTAAGGGACACACAGGGCACCGTTTTGTAGCAACACAACGCGAATCTAGGTGCAATACGGAGCAACGTTTGCTTGCTAGGGAGACCGCGCACGCGCAGACCATAGTACTACTTTTCTGCGCGCATACTCCGCCGGCGCGCTGCTGCGTGTCCGGCGTTCCGAATTATTCTGAGAGCGCCTGTACATCTAGGTTACCAGCGGACATTTAACGAGTTAACAGTAGCTAAAGGTGTGAAAGTTCGAAAGTATAAGCAGATGAAGGAATACGTGCGATGACCGGAAGCGTTGAATTCCCGACGATCGGATGAGAGAAGGCACAGAGAGTTTCACCGTTGATCTTTCCGGGGTCTAGCGCTTGAAGGCAATCTCAGGCAGGTTGAGCTAACTTGAGGTTGAAGTTCCGATGCCTACGTTGCAGATATCAGTTACGCGTATCAACTAGACGAACGGCGAAGTTTAGGTGGCCAGCCGATACAGAGCCACACTAAAAACTTCCAGAAGGGATATCTGCTGCTTTGCTTCTACGCCATGTGTAGACAAGCAACTAGACTGCTTAGCAGGGCGATATCCCTTCGTGTCCCACGCTTCTCTTACTGGGGCAAAAGGGACCTAAACATGAGTCCAATCATGCGCGTTTCATTGTTACCAACTCGATCTTGCCGTCGTGTACCTGTACCTTTGTACCTGTACCTGCCGTCGCCGCCGGTACAGGTACAAAGCATCAAACGTCAGTGGTGAACGTCTAAAGACAACCCTCTCATGGTCAAGCGGTTCCCACCGGTCAGTGGGGGAGCGCGGCGTCCGTTAATCTGCGTGGCGCCGGGTCGCAAAAATGGCAATCCATGACAGACACACGACTTTTCTGCAAAGGGTCCTTCATAGCAACGAAATAGGCTTACTGTGAAGTACTTTACTTTTCGCCTGCGTTTAAGTGGAAGTAGTTAAAAAGACGAAGAAGGCTGTCGAAAACGACTCCCCGCTCTCTGTACAGGAGCAAGAAAACGAAACGTCCCTGGACAGCTGTCAAAAGATGACCACCCGCTTTTTGGGCCCTCCGCTAGCACAATATAATCCTTTTAGTTCCAAGACGTCCCCACCGCAACGGTGTATTCTCCATAGCTTAATCTATAGCTTCTCTATAGCTTAATCCCGAGCTTCCGGCTAGTCAACAGTAGTTAGTAGGTGCGAGGGAGATGCCAATAAGTAAATAATAAAAAAACCTTCGGTTCCGAGTAGGACCAGGGTTCGAACCTTCGACCCCTGCTCCATAGCGCGATGCGTTTAGCCATTCGTCCACCATCCTCTAGCATACTAACGGCGAGCTATTTAGGTACATCAATTGGCGTTGATAGTAGCATATAAAGTAACTCCAACGGCCGATCTCACTCTCAGAGGTTCTTCAGGGGCTTGACACAACACCCGCGAGATCACGGAAAGGGCCCACGGCCGCTAAAGTGACTTTAACGGCCACTAGGGTTACTGTACATCTTAGATTTTCTCACAATTACCTAGAGGGAAATCTGGCGCTAGTGAGCTGTTGTATGCACGGGAATGACGGTATGTGTGAGCTTCGGACTTGGCTCGGATTGGTATCGTTCACGAATATCCCGGAAGCCTCGAGACACGTCTGGCTTCAACACGTTCCTTGCGACAAATTGGTTGATTTCGCTGAAGCACCATGTAGTAAGCTATTTCTTCTTTATCATTGCATAAAAACGAGTTTTATTTACCTTGGAAATTTATGCGTTGATGTACAATTTTACGAAGCGTAAAATGTAACGAACGGCCGCTAACTTGGAAGGCAGACGACAAAGCCAACGTTCACTCTGCGACTCGTCGTCTTCTGTTCCTTTCTTTCGTTGTTTGTTTATGCCGTTAAGGTGAGTCGACTTTTATTCTAGAATATAATAGCGTGATTGAGATCCGCTTATAAAAGCTTTCTTTTAGATGTACGTGGACGTTGTGAAGAAGTTAGAGAAGGACTGAGGGAAGATGAGGAAGAGGACGGTGTTCTGAACAACAACTATATAAAAGAATAAAACAGACTGCCATGCTAATATTTCTAGTACATACTTATTTTGTTTACTTCATTTATCGTTGTTTACTTATTTATTTCTTTTACTTAACTCACTCTTTCTCTTCATTTTTTCTATCTCTTTAGCATTAAATTGGGAAACCGCATACACAAATAACATTTTCGCTTACCCACAAATTATCTCTTTAGAATTATATCCCTTTTTTCCCATTCACAAATGCTACTGCCGCACGATTCGTGGCCGATCCCCCGTGGTGGGTTGTGCCACTCCTCTAGGGACAACCAACCAACCAACCAACAACAATAAAGAAATTGGCTCGCACCATAGCCTAGCCCAACGTGTATTATTACAAATTCCTGTGTGTTACACATAAATTTGTGCGTTACAAATTCCTGTGTATTACAAATTCCTGTCACACACATAGTTCCTGTGTGGACATTCATGTCAAGATGTGGGTGGACTTTGTAGTGTAGTGGCGCCATCTATGAATGGCGCGCGCACTGAGAGTGCGCCTTATTGTGTTGTGTTGTCGGCAGAGGCCGTCTGTATCGGCACACGTGATGGCATGTAGCCAATCACGGGTGCTAGCGTGTCCGTTGTGTCATGTTTCGAATAAACGGCCGCTGGCCGGCTCAGTCATTGTTGGGCTTCCGCGGGCTCCGGACTCTCACTTCTCCCACTCGTGGCGCGGGCCGTGCCAACGCGCGGCGCGTCTCATGTCCAGTCGTCGGGCCCTCGCCGTCGGTCACCGCCCGCCGACACAACAACATGGCGACGAGGATGGGATGTTTTTCGCCTCGGTTTCGACCGCGGCAGAAAGAATCCGTGAGTGTTCAGTGACTCCCGCCTTTTTCTGGCTTCTCTGACGCGTCTGGCATCGCGAGGCCTAGCGCTCTTCATGTGCGGCTCCTGTCAAGCCTTCGCCTAGGCCTTCGCCCTTGCTCCGCCAGCTGCACCTCGCTGTACCTCTCCTGTCGGCATGGCTCTCTTCGGGCACCTCCCTGTGTTCCTCGAGCTGTCAGGGCCACCCCCGGTTCCGTGGACTGACTGGAAGAAAATGTTTCATGCCTACCTTGAGGCGGCCGGCGGCATCGACTGGAACGACGCGCGTCGCGCGTCCGTGCTCGTCAGCATGCTGCGACGGGAAGGACAGAGGAAATATTTTGCGTCAGCAGAACTAGAAGAAGCCCGCACAACTCCAAGCAACGCGGCGTCCGCGCCGGCGTTTGCCCCTCATTCCTCGGCTCCGGCCGCTTCCAACTTTGACAGTCTTGTCAAGCAGCTTGACCGGCTTTTCACCGCGTCCACGAATCCGCTAGTCGAACGTCACGAGTTCACAAGTCGGTGTCAACTCCCTGGTGAGAGTTTCCTGGAGTACGTGACCGTTCTGAAAGAGAAAGCCGTACGATGCAAGTTTGGGCTGATGTACGCGGAACGCGTCCGCGACCAGATTATCCACGGCACGTCCAACTCGCGGGTGCGGGAGAAGCTGCTGGCATACGGCGAAGAGTTGTTCTTGGAAAAAGCGGAAGAAATAGGTCGGACGCTCGAAGCGTTGTCATTGGCCAACCAGGCGTTTGCTCCCAGTCAACCGGAACGCGTTCAAGCCGTAGGACAAGGCGCCCAATATGGCGGTGCGAAGAAAAAATATGGCTGCGGCAGACCAGGCAGTTGGGGAGGCCGTGACGTCACGTCAACGCTTCCGGGAGGCCACAACGCCACTGAAGTTCCGGCAAGCCAAGATGGCGACTTCGAGCCTCAGTCGTCGGGCCCTCGCCGTCGGTCACCGTCCGCCGACACAACAGACTTCACCATTGGAGCAAGTCAACGCGGTGGCATCCGGATCTTGGCTGCAACGCCTAAAGACGAAGGGGAACGAACAAGCTCTTCCGGAAGCAGTAAGCACGACGCATTTATCTCCTACATAAGCACTAAAACGAATCTCACTCCAGGGGATTTAATTGCTAAAGGAACAGTGAAGATCAATATGAAACTTCAAGATTATGAGAATTTTGTTCTGACTCCAGTTGGAAACTACGCGAAGCCTGCTACCGTTGCTTCGTCTGACAGTTCCGTCGAGCTGCTCAGCAAGTTTCTTGAAATGCAACAGGAACAGAACAGGCAGCAAAATGATTTATTCGGTTACTTGTAAACGTGATCGAACGAATAAGCAGGCCGAGTCTCGAACACGTGAAGCCAGACATATTTGATGGAGAGTATAGCAGTCCCGAGTCCTGCCTAACATTTTACGAATATGCATTCAATGAAAACTGCTGGCACAGTGACGAGGACAGAGTGAAAAACATGCGATTATTTCTCTCGGAAATAGCGAAGAGTTGATACGAGTTGCGTGTCAACGATCACAGGAACAAGCCACGAACAGAGTGGAAAGAAAGTTTTCTGAGCTCTTTTGGCGACAACAAGGTGTTGCTATGGGACAAAGCAATCGCATTCAAGTACACGTCTAGATCTGCACTTAGCTATTCTTATGAGAAAAGGCGGTTGCTCAAGCTGGCTGAGCAATCCTTGCCTGAGGCGTCTGTGGTTCCGCTTATCATCCATGGTTTGAGTCCGGACCTCCAGAAGCAGATAAAAGTGAGAGGACCCAAGAAGGTTGAAGATCTTCGCCGGGAATGCAGAACCTCTACCTCCAGGACCTAGGAACCCAACGTCAAACCATGACAACTGCTGCAAAGTGTACAAGTACCACACGACCTGATGAAAGACGCCCCCTTGCAGACTGGAAGTCTACCGCGACGCGTGTATCATTTTTAACCGACCAGGGAGACTCAGGCCATAATGAGGAGCTAAATGACGTGACAAAAAACTGAATGAAGAGGGTATCGACTTGCGCCCGATGACATCAAGAGAAAATGTTTATTTTTCTCATACAAGTATATTGTACATATCTGTTTTTGTTAATGGAAAGCAAAGGAGTGCGTTAGTTGACAGCGGAGCCAGCGTCACAGCCATTAATGCCAGTATTGTTGAGAGTGAGAAAGTAAAGCAGGGACGGCCTGTAGAAGTCCACGAATACGATGGCTGGCGAGATGTTCACGATAAATGGACTTGTGTTACCATATCGTGTCTCGGCAACACTGTCGCTGCGCAAGCACTGGTACCGGACGGAGTGCCCTATGAATTACTCCTTTCACGTCCAGCCATCGGTGCCCTTCACCTTAACATCTACTGGACTGGAGAAGTTACTACAGAAGAAAAGCGCCACAGCCTCACCGCTTCGACTTCACCTTCGAGGACTCTACGGGAGCCATTGTCAGGTGAAGATGTTAAGACGCTTTACCCGGAATTGCAATGCTTGAAAGGATATCCTACAGCAACTAAAAAATTTGAGGTGCCATTCAAGCAACATGATACGACGGTGGTGAGAAAAAAGCCCTACAATATGTCACGGGAGAAAAGAATGTGGCTTCAGAACGAGATCCAAAAGATTTTGAATGCACAGATCATTCGTCCATCCACATCTGCATTCGCGTCGCCCATCACGATTGCACCTAAGGAAGATGGAAGTGCGGTGAATAAACGGCGTCAACGAAACAACCACAAGAGGAAACAAGGACGTACGCCCCGACAAAGACGTAGGCGTACGTCCTTGTCTCTTCTTGTGGTTGTTTCGTTGACGCCGTTTATTCACCGCTCTAAAATGCACCAACTAGCCCAACAAAAAGTTTTAGAAGATGGAAGTCTTCGACTCTGCACAGACTACAGAGAAATTATTAAGCAGACAGCTTTTTCCGTCTCCTATGCCACGTATAGATTCTATCATATATTAAACGGTGGATGCAGTGTTTTCGCGCATTGACTTAGGCAAATGTTTTTGGCAAGTGCCGCTACCTGAAAAATACAAGAAATATTCCGCATTCATAATGCCCTTTGAAATCTACGAGCATAACCGACTCCCACTTGGATGGAAGAACTCACCCGCTTGGTTCCAGAAGATGATGAATGACGTTTTGCGACCGTTTTCTTGGGAAGTTTTTGTAGCGTCTACATTGACGATATAATTGTTTATTCCCGCAACGAGGACGAACATTCAAACCATCTTGCTAGATTACTTCAAGCATTTTGTGAGGCAGGGCTCATGATTAACGAGAAGAGAGTTTTTCAAAAAAAAAAAGTTGAGTTGCTTGGTAGAGTATTTGATGGCCAAACCAAGACAATGAAGCAGGAATCAGTGGAACGAATAGCAAAAATTACACAATCTCCCGCTAAAGGGTACCATAAGGCGATGCGAAGCCGGAGCACTTGCACGATCGCGTTCCGTTGGCGTTCGCTGGGCATGCTACCGACCTCGCGTCGTGGAACGCGAAGAGGAACACTACGCGCGTCGTGTCTTCCCTCTAGCCTGGCCGTTAATTCTCACAGGGCGTGCGCGGAACGTCAGCAGGCGCGCGAGAGAGAGGGGAAGGGGACGCGTATATGCGCTGGCCCTCATTGCGGCGCTGCGCAGGAGAGAATTTCGGCATGTGGAGCCCGCATTTCAGAGGAGCCAGCCGAGGCAAGCGCTGGACTGAACGCGCGCAGCGCTTTGCCATTTGAAGGAGAGGAGACAAGAGGAGGAGAGTAGCGTATGCGCCATGAGAGCAGAAGCGAGAACGCAGGACAAGCGCAAGCAGGTGCTGGTAGAGAAGTGGAGAGAGTAACGCGCAGCTGTTGGAGAGAGGGAAGGAGGAGAGTCGCGCTTGCTTAGTGTGAGTGCGGACCACAACGCTGCGTGCGGATGACCACGCCGCGTTACATACCCCCGAGCAAGAGATACTTCGCATCCACTTCCGCTTCATCTTCCGCTAAAGGGAACCATGAGGCGATGCGAAGCCGGAGCACTTGCACGATCCCGTTCCGTTGGCGTTCGTTGGGCACGCTACCGACCTCGCGTCGCGGAACGCGAAGAGGAACACTACGCGCGTCGTGTCTTCCCTCTAGCCTGACCGTTAATTCTCACAGGGCGAGCGGGGAACGCGGTCGACAGGCGCGTGAGAGGGGGGCAGCTTACGAGAGGAAAGAGAGGGTGAGGGGACGCGCATGCGCTGGCGCTCATCGCGGCGTTGCGCAGGAGAGAATTTCGGCATGTCGAGCCCGCATTTCAGAGGAGGCAACCGAAGCAAGCGCTGGACTGAACGCGCAGCACTCTACCCGCTTTATATTCACACTTGAAGGAGGGGAGACAAGAGGAGGAGAGTAGCGCATGCACTGCGAGAGCAGAAGCGAGAACGCAGGAGCAGCGCAAGCAGGTGCTGGGAGAGAAGTGGAGAGAGTAACGCAGAGCTGTTGGAGAGAGGGAAGGAGGAGAGTTGCGCATGCGTAGTGTAAGTGCGGACGCCGATGCCGCGGGAGATACCCCCGAGCAAGAGATGCTTCTCATCTAAAATGCAGAAGCCGTATGACTTGCACTCTTTGCGGGTATTTCTGGGTTTGCGCGGGCATTTTCGGTCGTTCGTTAGAGAGTATGCGACAAAAACCAAATGCCTCAGAAATTACTAAGTGGAATGTTCCATTTCAATGGACAGCAGAGTGTGATTCCGTTTATCACAGCCTTGTGAGCATCATTTCATCTGATCCGGTTCTCACTTTTCCAGACTTCAAGTTGCCCTTCGAGCTGTACACCGACGCTTCTTATTATAGCACAGGTGCAGTGCTTTACCAAAGAGATACAGACTGTCCACGGAGCCGGCAACAGATGGTCGTCGGATACTATTCGTACACTTTCTCGAAAGCGCAACTTAACTACACGACTACAGAGAAAGAAGCCTTGGCAGTCGTAATGGCCGTACGCTATTTTAGACCTTACCTGGGTGGCAGGAGCTTCAAGCTCTTCACGGATCATCAAGCCTTGACTTACATCATTCATCTCGCAGAGCCTAGAGGAAAGATCGCTAGGTGGATGGCTGAAGTCCAGCAGTTTACATTCGTGGTCGATCACAGGCCTGAGGAGCACCTAAAGGATGCAGATGCACTTTCGACACCTGTGATCATTCCTGATCAAGAAAACATCAACGTGAATCTGTTGTGGGAGGGAACTGAAGATCTCAAGTTCCTCAACGGAAAGTTCGGAGTTCCCGAAACAATCGTGCCTCGAATCTTGGAATATTATCATGATTCCCCGCACCCAGGCGGACACGATGGCTTTTGGAGGACTTATCGCAAGATCCATCAACGTTTCCAGTGGGAACACATGAGAGACGACGTCCAGCGGTATGTTCAGTCTTGACATCAATGTCAAGTTCGCAAAGCCAAGTAACTTCAGAGAACGGACGAGATGGTCTTGCCTCAACACTCAAGCATACCGTTTGAAGTTGTCCACGTGGATCTTGAAGAGCTCAAGAACAAGGCTACTGGAGTAGGAAGAACACGGGCTTTCCTAGTGGCAATAGGCTAGTGCAGAAGAACAGTCGCTGCACGGCCGGGAAGAGAAGACGCGAATAGTGTGATTGCTCTGTTGAGCGGTGAGATGTTTAAGAGTACAAGAGTAGTGATATCAGACAATGGACCAGCGTTTCTAAGCCAGCGTTTTGAAGAGTGGGCGAAGGAACGAGGAGTTATTTTGCGACGCTGCGCGCCGTACCATCCAGCAGGAAATGGCATAGCTGAAAGAATAATACGAGATTTGAAACAGTTCATTTCAATGTACACAAGCTTTCAAGGAGGATGGAAGTGCTGCTTGGAGGCAGCTGTTGCTCATCACAACCGATCGCACACTGCGAGCATCGGCTGTAGCCCGTATTTTGCGGCATTCGGAAAGGCACCAGTGGTTCCTGCTGATCGACAGCTTCGCATTGCTGACCGCCTGCAATTGTGCGAAAATATCGGGAAGATATGGAGAAAATTCAACCGCCGGCACAACACAGCGATACCTAATATACAGATGAATCATCTGTGAGCGCTGACTGTGTCGGTCATCATCTTCACTTGTGCATACACATCATCGCGATCATCATCATTGTGTTGGATCGCCGGTGTTCGGTTTTTGGTTCGCGCGCCTTTGCTGTAAATACAACAATCGTTCCGTCGTACCTGACGTCGTCTCACACATCTGATACTCGTGAGAAAGGGCCTTCCCGGCACGAAGCAGGTGTATTTGGGACCTTATCGAGTGGTGCAGACTGCAGTGCAACAAGGCGTTCTCAAGAGGGTTGGTTACGTCGACAGTGACGGTGTGCTGGAGTTTGCGACTCTTGGAAACGTCTTCATCTATCATCCCAGGAGGGATGAGTCTTCAAAGAGGGGGAGTGTACGTGGACGTTGTGAAGAAGTTAGAGAAAGACTGAGGGAAGACGAGGAAGAGGAGGTTGTTCTGAATAAAGAACATGACTGACACCAAGCCTAGCCCAACGTGTATTATTACGTTAGAGAAGCTTTATTTGCGCAGTCGTATCCGCTTTTTATCCGAAGCCTCGCTGAACACCAGCCAACGCAAGCCTCGCAGGCACGTATACCGTCATTCCCATCGCGGCTATGGCGCCCCTTAAGAAATTCGCATAGACGGTGGCTCCAGATTTCCCTCTAGGTATCATTGTGAGAAACTCTGTGGTATATATGCTACCTTTAGGTAGCAGACTTGCGCACCTGTCTTCCAAACGCCGCTAGCAACCATGCGTTGCAGAGAAGCTGACGCTCGGGCCAGTTTTCGTATTTATCGACGCCGCCGCTGCAGCGAACTGGATTGACACTAGTCATCGACAGTCATGTTTATCACCGGTCTTCGACCCGTCAAACATGTCAACCGGTGACACGGTTTTCATCTCAAATCCGGAGCTGTGGTTGGTAGCCAGACCTACGCGCAACTCTGCTACCTAAAGTTAGCATATACAGTAACTTGAACGGCCGCTAACGTCGCTGAAAAATATAAAGTAGCGCCAACTGCGTCTCTTCGCTTCTGCCCCCCCCCCCCGCCCAAGCACCTGCAGCGGCGACTCTAGCTTGTCCACCAGGAAACTACGGATTTTTCCCGCTGTAGTGAAAACAGCTCTCGTACATGTGTTTGTTACCACTAGCGAAGCAGGCAGGCACAACCACCATCCGAACAGTCTGAAGCACGGCCGACCACGCGCCGTGCGTTGATCAAGTAAACAACCCATACGCGGACAAAAAAGATGGCGTTTGCACGACCTTCTAAAAAACTAATGCGCCACTCTTCAAAACTAGCGTTTTCTTAGCGCCGCCAAGTTTTCAGTGGCGCTCCCATAAGGATTCGCTCCCATCAAGAGCAAATGTGTTAGTGCACGAAAGTGCACTAACAGATTATTAGATGCGAAGCAGCTTATGGCGGAGTTCCATCCGTTGGTGGTGGTGTGCGGCGTGACCACCTTTACTGCGCATGCGCAAACCCTCTCCAAACACCTTCTCTCCACTCCCCTCTCTTACGTGAGTGCGAAGAATCATAATCAAAAGTAGTCGGTGTTAAAGCGGTACTTTTGTAGCGTTGAGGGATGTTGATTAACAGCTAAGCTGTTAGTCCAACCATAAAGACGCCACTGGTGTTGCGGAAAACTGTCATCATCATAAACGGGTATGTGCCACAGAATTTGGGCAAATCCCACTACTCACCGATCCAGTGTGGCCTGTAATAACCCTGATGGTTGAGCGAACGAGTACAGAGAGTGAGAGAGAGAGAAAGAAACAGAGGAAGAGAAAGCAAGATATAAATAAAGAAAAATAGGAGAAATTCTCGCCGGAAGAAATTGCTCACGAGGTAGGATTTGAAACAGCGTATGCTTGATCGAAGGAGAGCGTCCTAACCACTCGGCTATCCAGCCAAGGTAGCAGAGCATAACCTAGCCTTGTATAGTATAATGCAGCAAGTGGGTGGGAAAGTGAAGTGAGCGTGAGGAGAGATGTGATGGTGATGAGGAGGGAAAGGAGGGGGAGAGAGAGTAAAGCGTAGCACAGAAAGAATGAGAAAGAGACAAATAGAGAGAAAGAAATGCAAACGGGAGGAAGAGAGAAGATAAACGAAAGAGAGAGAAAATAAGTTAGAAAGAAAGAGGGAGCAAGCATCGCGACCAGATACCGCACCACCTGGCGAAGCCGCGCATGCGCGGTAGCAAAGCCACGCCCACCGACGGAGACATCACGCATAACCTCCTCTCTACAGTGCAGAGCCTGCTGCGCCGGATCGTGCCGAGACAGCCATGGGGCGTCCTAAGAAAGTGCGTACTCCCGAGGAGGAAGCCGCGCATCTCGAAGAGACTTGTCGGTCGACGGGGAGTATGAGCGGCGACGGGCCCGTGCTTCACTTTGCCAAGCTTTGCGCGACATAGTGCAAACTTCCGCATTTTTATGCGTCTGTATTGTTTAAGGTTTCGCCATGCAGCGGGAGTTTTCTATGTTGAATAGCTTATATAGAAGTTGAAGGAAAGAAGATGGCTTTTAAGGGCTCGTTTTTCTTTGTTAGACACAATATTATTGAGAACTAATATTGCCAAGAAAAGTAAAGCAGATGTTAGTTGTAATAATTGGGATATAAATGTGAAGAAAGTAAAGTGGACGAAAAGGTAACTTGTCGCCGGCAGGGAGCGAACCTGCACACCTTCGAATAACGCGTCCGATGCTCTACCACTGAGCTACGGCGGCGGTCATCCCCCGGTCCACTTTGTGGGGTATATATGTGCATTTAAACCTAGGAGTGTTACCGCCGATCGCAGCCATGGCGGCATGAGTGGAACGCTCTTTTTCTGCCTTTTGACGTCACGTAGCACGTGATCTTTTTACGAGCAGGCAGCTGACCAGTAATCCCTCTCATACTACCTGAAGGCATGAAGTCTGCCAGAACGAGACCCTTGCTATGAATAAGGAAGGAAGATGGCTTTTAAAGGCTCGTTTTTCTTTGTTAGACACAATATTAATGAGAACTAACAAGTAATAATGCCAAGGAAAGTATTGCAGATGTTAGTTGTAATAATTGGGATATAAATGTGAAGAAAGTAAAGTGGACGAAAAGATAACTTGCCGCTGGCAGGGACCGAACCTGCACACCTTCGAATAACGCGTCCGATGCTCTACCACTGAGCTGCGGCGGCGGCCGTCCCCCCGTCCAATTTATGGAGTATATATGTGCATTTAAACCTAGGAGTGTTAGTCAGCGCTGATCGCAGCCATGGTGGCGAGTGTGGAACACTCTTTTTCTGCCTTTTGGAATCACGTAGCACGTGATCTTTTTACGAGCTGGCGGCTGACAAATAATCCCTCGCATACTACCTGAAGGCATCAAGTCTGCCAGAACGAGACCCTTGCTATGAATGAAGGAAAGATGGCTTTTTAAAGGCTCGTTTTTTGTTGTTGTTAAACACAATATTAATGAGAACTAACAAGCAATAATGCCAAGGAAAGTATAGGGAAATGTAGTTCATGACAGACTGAAATCGTCACCGAATAGTTTTATGTTAACGCTGAAAATACTGAATAGGTCAATCATGCAGATTAGAAATCAGATTAATATGAAATGATAAAAAAAGACTCACTTTGACTGCGAGGGCGAATGAGACCCTCGTTCTGGTCTCGTTCTGGTATTATTTTTGGTAGAGGGTCTCGTTCTGGCAGACTTAATTCCTTCAGGTAGTATGCGAAGGATTATTGGTCAGCTGCCAGCTCGTAAAAAGATGACGTGCTACGGGACGAAAATAGGCAGAAAAAGAGTGTTCCACACTGGCCTCCACGGCTGCGATGGGAGTTGACTAACACTCCTAGGTTTAAATGCACGTATATACCCCATAACGTAGGCGGGAGGATGACCGCCACCGTAGCACAGTGGTAGAGCAACGGACGCGTTATCGAAGGTCGCAGGTTCGGTTCCTGCCGGCGGCAAGTTATCTTTTCGTCCACCTAACCTTCTTCACATTTATATCCTAATTACTACAAATAACATCCCCTGTACTCGGCATTATTGTCTGTTAGTTCTCATTATTATAGCAACTAATTGTAATGTTATCCGAAGTGAGGCTTCCAGTAACTCTTTTGGGACCGATCTCGCGTAAGTCTATAAAACGCTGGTGTAAGAGAATACGGCCGCTCCAGGGAGAGATGCTCTTTCCGCACAGTCTCTTCGCGTTGAGAGCGCAGCACGTAGAAGGGTATACGAGTCGCCCGCTGATGGCTTCAGTGATAGCACGCGTGCCAGCGATCACGGCCGCGCCCTGAGAATCAAAGTTCACATTTGCTGCTCGAGCGACACCCCCCCCCCTCGCATAATTTCGTGCTCGTTTAAGACGGACGGGGCGTTTCCTCTCTGCTTCGACGGCAGGTCACCCGAGCACGGCGATGTTATCGCATGCGCCCTCCGAGCGACGGAGATGGGCCGACTCGTTTTATCTCTGCTTGAGCCACATTCGTCGCCCGCTTGCGCGCTTTTACCCGTGGTAGAACATACGATTCGCGAGGGACGTTACCCATTCGGACTTTATACGAGACATGACGTCAAAAACCCGTCAAGAGTGTCTATATAATTGCTATCGCAATAAAGACAATCGCCGTGTGCTTGTCTTTCGTTGTCTCCTTGGCAGGCATGGAAGTCCTTAAACAGGGACCTTCTTGCCTGCCTTCAATTTGTGCCTTTCTTCAGTTCCGCTGATCGAAGTCACATTGCTATGAACTAACTAGCTCAGGAGAAAGCAATTCCAAGAATGATGGGAAACGTAACAAGGCACCCTGTTTCGTGAGACTACCGCATCTTCTCATTAGTCGCTGTGGGCATGAATGAAGCAGCGAACGTCACGAAGCCAGTGTAATGGCACATTCGGGTGGTCGTTTGGGGGCGCTCTGACTGTGTTTGAAAGTCGTGAATTCAACAGCTTTAAAGTTCTACAACGAGAACGAAAGGGAATGCAAGTCATATTCCCCTTACTTATCATGTATTGGCCCGATTATTTTAGTAGTAATGCTCAGTTGCTATTTCACATGAATTTTCGAGAGGCTCCGCAGTGCGTGAAAACGACCAGTCGAATGTACCACTATAAAGTGAGCTCGTTGCGAAGACATTCCCTGCGCGTTTTCCCTTGCAGTATCGGCGTAACAAATTGTTTTTGGCCGACAGCTTGTTGGCCAAAAGTTTATTTTTCGGCTGCGCTACCGCAGCTTTGTCTGCTGTACACCCGCGCTCTGAGTTGGCGATTGCGTGGTGAGAAACACTTGTTTTTTCTTCACTAATGTCATTCTCCCAGGAGGACTCAACTTTATTTACACGTATGGTGCGGTCCTGAGTGTGGCTCCACGTGGGCAGCGACCCTTTCGGCCCAGACAGCAATAGCTAGCTGCGTTTCCTTAACGGGAGTTTTAATAAGCTCCTCCCACGTTGAACGTGAGCGAGCTGGCAGGAGCGTTCTGGGGGGAGGAAAGCCTTCACAGCCCCACAATATGGGATTTTGTGTGGCCAATTCTTGTGCGCTGCAGTTTTGGCAGATTGGGTTAACCGATCCGCATGTAATTAGCGCCAGCCGATGAGGACTAGGAAATTAGTCAGTTTGAATGCGGCGGAGGATCGTGGCCCGCGCTCTCGTGAGGGTTTCATCGGGCCGAGGGTAGACTCGCTGTTCACTTTTACAGATATTCGTTATATCATTAAAGGAAGTCGGTGCCTCACCAGGGTAGACCGGGTCCGAGAGACGCGCCTGCCGGTTTGTTAGACCTCGGGCTACGCGGTGCGCCTCCTCGTTCCCAGGGTTGCCCGAGTGGGCAGGGACACATACTAATTCAGTAATTTTGTCACGCTGGCAGTTTTTTAAAATCCTCGCCGCTCTGATGTTTATGCTCCCTTTAGAGATATTGATGATGGGCTCTCTTCGAGTCACTTAAAATCGTTCGAGCGGAGGCGCTCGTCATGGCCAAAGCAATAGCGGTCTCTTCAGCTTCTACGGCGGCGGGCACCTGTACCAAGGCGGCATTGATATAATCTGTCCGCCTCCGGTCACCACACTTACGGTATGCCATCGGTCATTTTGTTTGGCCGCGTCCACGTACGCAACGAATTGGTTGTTTTTGTATTTTTCATAAAGGTCTTTCGCTCTGGCAGACCGCCTTCCGTCATGTCTGCCCGATAGCATGTTCTTGGGAAGAGGCTTCACCACGAGCTGACGTCTGATCGCCTGTGGTAGCGAGGTAGGCCCCGCCGAATCCATAACAGGGTTTATGCCTAGTCTGTCCAGGACACCTCTACCCGCATCGGTACTTGACAGACGGGCTAGCTGCGCATTTTTGTGTGCCTCAATTAGTTCATCGAGGGTGTTATAAATGCCGAATTGTAGTTCTCGTTCGGAGTTTGCATATCTAGGGAGCCGAAGGGCCGATTTGTATGCCATGCGAATTATACTATTTATTTTTTCTTTGTCAGAGAGGCTGAGGTGATAGTATGGGAAGGAGTACACAATGCGGCTGATCAGAAAGGCTTCGGTCAGCCGGCATAGATCTGCCTCCTTCATTCCACGATGTCGCGTGGCTACGCGCCTTAGCAGGCCACATATTTCGCGGGCCGTGGCTTGCAGCCGCGCTATTGCTTCTGAATTATGTGTGTTGTGCTGTACTAACAGTCCTAGCACTCGCATCGTTAAAACAGGTCGGACCGGTCCGCCTTCCATATTCACGCAGATAGGAAAAGCCGAGTCTCCTGTAGTGCTGGGTTTGTGAGATTTATTCCTAATCACTAGGAGTTCAGATTTTTTGGGAGAGCACACAAGACCGTTTTGCTTAATGAAATTCTGTACTTTGTCTGCGGCCTCCTGTAGCGCGTCTGCGATCTCACCATCCGATCCACTGTTGGTCCAGATGGTGATGTCGTCCGCGTAGATGAAATGCTTTATGTGAGGAATCCTCTCCAGTAAGGGAGGGAGAGCTCGCATGGTAACGTTAAATAGGAAGGGGGAAAGCACTGCACCCTGAGGGGTGCCCCTGGTTCCTAAATGAAAAGATCCGCTTCTGATGTCGCCCAAGTGGACCTCCGCAGTTCTGTCCTTAAGAAAACTGGCAATGTAAGTGTATACGCGCTTGCCTACATTCATTTGGGTCAGATTGGCAAGTATCGACGCGTGGGACACATTGTCGAAAGCCTTGCTCACGTCCAGCCCAAGAATGGTGCGCGTGGCTCTAATGGGACCTGGATAGAGAATATCATGTTGTATCTGCCACATGATGTCTTGCGTAGACAGATTTAGCCTAAATCCGATCACTGTGTGGGGGAAAAGCCCCTCTCTCTCTGAGTACTCGTTGAGTCGGTTTAAAATTACATGCTCCAAAACCTTGCCAAGGCATGAAGTTAAAGGAATGGGGCGGAGATTTTCGAATTCCAACTTTTTGCCTGATTTTGGTATAAAAATTACTTTGGCATGCTTTGAGCTGGTTGGTATGGTGCCCTCTTTCCAGTGGGCATTAAAGAGTTTAGGGTTACTAAGGAGTCATCTAGATTGCGTAGCATTTTATTGGTGACGCGGTCTTCACCAGCAGCTGACGGGATCTTGATATTCGTTAGAACCGCTCGAACCTGAGATTCCGTAATTTCTCTGTCTAATTCTCCATTGTTTTTTCCTATGTAAGTGGCAGGTGCAGGGAGATCTGTAGTAAGGTTAAAGTATCGATTTTTAAGTTCTTTAATAAGTGCATCGTTATCTCCTGGAAAGGAGCGTATAATCCGCTGAAGGTTTTTCTGCGACGCTGTTTTAGTTTGGTCAGGATCAATTAGATGTTTAAGCAAGATCCACGTATTTTTACAACCCAGCTGCCCGTTGAGGCGGACGCAATGTTGATGCCAGTCTTCCTGGCTTGGTTGTGAGTATTGCTCAATGTCCCGCTCGAGCTGTGCAATGCGTTTACGGAGGCTTTCGTTATGTTTTTGCGTTAGCCACCGCTTTTGAAGACTTTGCTGCGCGGACCATAAATGGATTAGTTTGGCGTGTGGAGTCGGACTGTCCTCTTCTATATCTACTTCTGAGGTTGAATTATCTGCATCTTGTACAAGGGTGGACACCCATTCTTCAAGGCTTGTAATCGGTGCAGACTCGCGTTTATCTCGAATGAAACGAAATATGTCCCATCGAGTATGCATGACTTTAGGCCTATTTCGTTTATAACCCCTGCAGGGGATGGTTGTGAATAAAATGTAGTGATCGCTCCCTACATTTATTTCTAAATTTTCCCAGGTGGCATTGACAATATTTCTGATAAATGTTAGGTCGGGTGAGGTGTTACGACTGACGCTGTTCCCTATGCGGGTGGGGCGTTCTGGGTCGTTAAGGAGGGTGTAGCCGAGGTCTTGGGCGGTTTCCCAGAGCTTTGTGGCTTTCTTTTCACATTTAAGATAACCCCAAGATGAGTGCTGAGCATTTAAGTCGCCAAGCACCACAAGTGGTGCTCGGTTTGCAAATTTATAAGCTTTATCTAAGAGTTTCAATACAGCTGGGTTCTTATCTCTCGGGGAGCTATATACATTTAGAATATATAATGTTTGTTCTAATCGTTGTTTTGGTAAAAGTCCGACAAAGGTATACGAGATTGCCTTGAAATCTAAGTCTATTTGGTTGGCAGTTAGATTCCTATGGACCATGAGTGCCGTGACGGGAGAAGCACCCGGGGGTGCAATTTCATTGTAAGGGGAGAAACCGGAGAGTTGCGCCGCCGTAAAAGTTTCCTGGAGGGCCAGAATATCGGGTTTAGTGGGATAATTTTGAATGGTGTATTCCAGAGCTCGGCATTTTCGGCCGAAGCCTCTGCAATTCCACTGCCAGATTGTTTAGGTGCGTTGGCCATCACGATTGCCTATGAGGTTCCATGCGCGCTGAGCTCGCGCTGTGTGATCTTATTGGCCCCCCGGCAGCGCGTCGAGCTTCCGGGTTGCGCGTCGTGGTTGTCATTGCTTCTTGCGCCCTGGCTGTGTGACTCAGCAAGGGGGGTTGTTGTACCATTGAAAGCCCAGTGTGAATTACGAGCGATGTCCCTGTTGAGCTAAGGGCTGTAATGCTCTCTGTCAGTTGTTTAATCTGTATTACCTGGTTGGACATATTAGTCATCATTTTTTCCATCATAGTTGCAAGGTTTGTCATTCGTGAGTCCAACACTACGGTTGTTTCATTTGCTGTAGTGGGCTCTATCGGACTAACAGCCTTTCGTTTTGCGTTACGTACACTGTCAGTGTCCATGTCATCTTGAGTAGTTACCTTACGTTCAACGCAGGCCACGATTTCGTTCGCGTTTTTAGGTTGGGAAATATTAGTGAGGTTTTGTTTACATTTAACTGCCTAATTTCATTATTAGCTGCAGCCAATTGTTGCTCAAATAGTTTGATCTGCTCCGCCAGCTCCCTCACCTGCGAGTCTTGAGGCGACTTGGACCGGGGCTGCGGTGCAGGCTTGCTTTCTCTGGAGGTCGGTTGCTTGTGTGATGAACTCGAGTGGTCTCCCCGCGGGCGGGATGTCGAGCGGTTTCCCCGTGGTCGTGACGTCGATCGCTCCCCTCGGCTCTCGCTCGAGCGGTCTCCCGTGGTCGTGACCCTGAGCGGTCTCTGCTCTCGCTCCGACCTCGCAAGGGCGGAAAAGATTCTGAACGGCTACGGGACTCCCCTCCGTTGTTCTCCTTTGATCTGGATTCCCAGGTCGCTGCCGTCTTGTTCTTGGTGGTGGTACCTTGTTGGCTTGGAATGCTGTCTGGAGTTGGTTTGTGAATTTCCTGCCCTTTTGCATTGTCGGCTGCGACTGGCTTGCCGGGCTGCTTTTTAGTTATGAAGCGATATTTGCTATTTCGGCTGCCAGTTTGATGACCTCCGCCGCGCACTACGCAGGACGGAGGGCAGGTCGGTTTTTCTCCCTCGGGTGGCGGTGTGTGTTCTTCACCGCACCGCCGGCATCTTGGTACTTGTGGTCGTGGTTTGGGACTAACGTCAGTTCGGTGTCCCAACTTCCTACAGTTGAAGCAGGCTTCAAGTCTCTCTCGGAAAGGGAAAACTTCGAAGGTGAGGGCCAGGTATCTGACATACTTCGGGAGCTTGTCCCTAGCAAAAGTGATCACGCAATGATTAGTTTGATCTAATCTTCTCGCGCTCACCACCGGCAGGTGAGGGTTCCTGCCCGAAACTTCCTCATATATGGCCTGGTCATCTCCATAGCTGAGTGCCTTATATATTACCCCCCTTCACCGAGTTGTCGGGTGCTGGGACATATGCGGCCACAGGTATGCTGAGGGTATTTTGTTCATGCTGTAGTTGCGTGATCTTGCGATAAGCTTCGGCTCGTAGGCGGTCCGGTGTGCTGACTGTAATGGTATTTTTGATTGGATGAATTCTCACCTGGTCTTCTTTGAGTGCCAGCCGAAAGTCGATGCCGGCGGCGATACATATGGCCTCCACGATTATCGCAGGTCCCACGTCAGTCAAGTTGATGGCTCCATTCGGACGAAGAACCACTTTGTAATCGTCCTCTGGAAGGCGTGGCATGGGTCGCCGTCGCACAGTCGGTGACGGGCGCCCCTGGCGCCTCGGCGTTGGCACCGACTCACATATCAGTGTAGTCTCTCCGTTGATCGGGTTTGATACAGTCCCGGTCCGGCGTCTGTATTTTTTCGGCATATCAAGGGCCAGTGCCCATGACCCGTCGTTGAGCTCCGACGGATCAAGGTCGTTTCCATCCACGGCATACGCCATGGTGAGGCAGAGCGACGCGAGTCCGCGTCTCGCGCCGCCGCGTCGAGTTCGACCGCCTAGTAGGCCTAGGGGTACGCTTGACTCGTCGACACAGCGTCGTCCGGGTGAAAAGAGCTGATTGCCACAGAAATATCGCCTGCCAAGGTCCGTATTTTTCTGGAAAGGCTACCGGGTGCGTAGACAGAAAGGTCACGGCACAGAAAAAGTCGTCTCTAATCCGGCTTACGGTGGAAAATTCGAAAAAGTGCGGAGCACATGTGATGTGCGTCCGCACCCCTCGAGAGCTCAACCGGCGTTACTGTCATTCTCTCAAATTAATTTTTCTCCAAGGCACTCGGTGCATTGGTGACGTGAGGCGTGACGTAACACGAGTGAGAGAATCTGTCACAGATTACGAATAATGGGAGTCATGTGAGAGAAAAGTACAGCTACACGGGGAATGGGGTTTGCATTGGGCGAGGCTGTCGATGAAGAAAAAAAAACATGGTTGATCCCTCCGTCATAGGAATCGGAATAACACGAAAGTAGTGTGTGCCCCTTCAGAAGTAACTGAATGTTTACTGTACATTGATATAGGAGAGTTTGCACAATGTATATCGATGTCTGGCAGCTATAGCACTGTTTAACGTCGATGTGCCCACTTTGATGATTGGTGGTACATCTCCATCCCGACGACTAACGTCCCTGCTAAATGATTGAACAAACCCTTGTGGTAGCTGCAGTAGTTAACGGTGAAAGCGTAATCAGAGAACTAGGTGTGATAGCCAGAAGAGCGTCGCATATTGGACGCAGAACTTGGTCGCCATCCCGCGGCATGTTAAAATGCGATTGAACACCACGGCCGGACTAGAGGAAAAGCAAAGCACGTCGTGCCGCCCCCGTATCCCGGCCGCGATTTTTCAAGGGGCGAGCGCGTGAGCGGGGAACGCGGTGTTACAGTGAGGCAGGCGCGCGTCGCAGAGCTATGAGCGACGCCGACGCTTTTACGACGCTTGGCTAAGGTCGCCACCTCGCGGTGTGCTAATGCATTGACAAGCTTGAACTTCTGTTGAAAACGCGTCGAATGAGGGAAGTGTAACGCGTTGCAGATGCTAATCGCGGAGGCCACAGTAATGACGAATTACATTACTTTACCGCTCCCAGAGGGCAACACCACCCCGCCGACCGGGAGCGTGGTAGATCTAAAAGGCGCGTTTGTAAAGCCTCTAGAGTATGTGACCGTGGCGCAGTGGATAGCGTGCCCGCATATGTTCTTGAGGACCGAGCGGTCGTAGGTTCGATGCCCGTTGACGTAAATTTTTTTCTTTGCCATCTGATCGTGTATACTTTTTCGACGTCATTTCCGTGACGGAAATAAGTCACTGAAGTCTTGGTGGACCCCGGCATAAAACACTTTCGTGTTAAAAAAGCATGGCTGATCCCTCCGTCATAGGAACCGGTATTACACGAAAGTGAAACGGGTCTTCACTGAAGTAGTTCAATGTTTATTGTGCATTGATCTGTGAGATTCAATAAGGTTGAGAGCTGGGCTAGTTGGTGACTGATCATTATACCTATATGGTTAGGTAGCGCACTTTGGACGGGGACAAAAGAAACAGGAAGGACGCGACACTCGCTACACTCGAAACTGAATTTATTTCAGGAAAAATACTTCAATATATATGCACCCAAGCACCCTCGAGCGACACAGAAATGAACCAACCCTCAATATAACCTGATCAAAGACAAAATTTTGCACACTTCTGTCAAAGGATTATTTAAGCACGTGTGAAGATAAACCGACAGTCCATGTATTCTTATCTAGGACCAAACTTTCTGCGCACACTCAAGCGATACAAAAACCAAAAGTTAACGAAACACGTGCAGCTTATACACTTTAAAAAACCATGCACAATCTAGGGTTATTGCAAGACGTTCCACAAGAAATCTACACTCGCTTAAAACGGAAATAGGAGCAAGAATTAGGGCATAACAGAAGCAACCCTACAACTTAAGGCCCATCCATAAAGGTGGCTTCCCGATGAACTAATGAAACTGATGATTGACTAATGCAGCAGTCTTTTCCTTTGCTAATGTGAAACGCTTCAACAATTTCCCTGGTTAGTTGGTTCACATGTTGGAAAACGACGGAGCTAGGTGTCATCAAACAGTGGCAAGCAGCCACACTGAGAACAATGTCCCTTTATATGGGAATGATTAGTTTTTCCTAAGGCCCTCTTACGCTCTGACAGCCTGGTGTTCAGACACCGACCCGTTTAGCCGATGTATTGGCCTCGAGGCCCACCACAGGAAACGCCGGCGCCACCGTCGGCGTGACGTGCTTGGCAGGATCACGTGGTCTCAGCGGCCGCGTCGGCTGCTTGTGGAGCACTGCCGCGTGCTTTGAAAACGAGTTTCAAGTGCCACATGCGCTGCGGTCTTTTCAAATTCAGAAGGTTTCTCGCATTTTCTTCTCAAGTTGAAACCATTGTAATAGAGCGGCTGCCTCCGAAGGCGACGAACATCGGGCTCTACCGCTCGGTGCCGCAGTGCCGCGCTTACGCAACGGAGCCAAGCGTCAGCCTGCACCGGTAACCGCGGGACAAGAAACTGCGTGAAGCATGGGTTGTAAAGCTAAGAAGCGGCAAGTAGCCATCGGCTACGAGTCTTGTGTGCATCAAACACTTCCGCGACGAAGACTTTCGTTACTGCGTCGGGCCTGCGATGTTCGGTGAGTAGCAGACAGCGCGCACTGAGACGATGGCTCGCGCGCGTTTCCCGCCGGCAAATGATGCTTATGTGCCACATGATGGAAAAGGCGCTACCTTTTACCACGTGCGATGCCATCTCAGAACCCTCCCGTGCGACCTCTTGATTGTCGGCCCCGTACTCAGCGTCCACAAAATCGGCTGCAGATGCGCAAGTCATTGTTTAGATACGTTGAATTAAAAAACGCACAGGGTCCCTTATGCATTCGCTAAAGATGACTAGAAGGCGTAAGCCATCTTCTTCTTCTTGTCAGTAGTTGTACTGATTCTCCTGAGCCCCCCTCCAAAAGCGTTCTGCACCTAACGCGGTTTAGCACGACCTCCGTGACCGATCACGGAGGCAATGCAAAGCGACCATAACGCGTAAGTACGTCATCATGTAACGTCACGTTATGTGACGTCATAATGACGCTACATAATTTGGCGATCACCATCGCGTGACGATTATTTTTTGCATAACTCGTCTTGACGCCACCGACGCGGGACGCCGACGGGCAATCTTCCTATTTGATGAGCCATCTAGGGCTTTCACCTTCGTAAGCTACATAAGTTTTGCATTGCATCATAAGCTACATAAGTTTTGCATTGCCTCTGTGATCGGCCCACCGATCACGGAGGCAATGCAAAGGGACCATGTCGTGTGAATACGTCATCATGTGACATCACGTTATGTTACGTCATGGTGATGTCATAACGAAGTTTCGAATTTAGGAGATCTCTGACGTCATGATGGCGTCATATGGTGACGTCATCACGTGACGATTATTTTTTGCGTCACTCGTCTTGACGCCGCCGACGGCCAATCGCCCCGTTTGAAGAGGCATCTAAGGCTTTCGCCTTCATAAGCTACGCGACGTTTGCTGGTGGACGTACATAGCGAGAGTCAAATGCTGCCGCTGTGTGCTGCATTTATGTTGGCAATAACATTTTTTCAGCCGAGCTTGCGTTCCCCTGACGCAAACACCATGTGCTAAAAAGCCCAAATTTATTTGTGCCACTCTCAAACTCACGTTGGGCCTCTCCAACCCCATGTATTTTCTTGGAGCCTCAATTATTTACGTGGGAAGGATGCCACCCTGTTGGCGTTAGACACGACACTGCTGCCTAAATTGCTGGGGTACTCGTCAAATAATTACTATCCTGTTTTGCGGCTGCTGGTTGCTGCAATAACTTCTATTTTATTGACCGCTATTTCAAGTTCATGTCTGTTCTAGTTCACAGCCAACGTTTGCAGAACAAGTCCGGCAAACGTTACTGTATTTTCATTCTTTTCCTTAGCCTTGCATGCTACTACATGCTCGGTCTCGTAGACCGCTTCTCCTTCCACCAGCAATCTCGAAGTGGTGAAGCTTTGGTATATGAATCTGTTGATGACAGAAAGTGGCAAGTTCACTGGAATGCAAATGGATCGATAATTAAGGAGCATTAAAAAAAGGCGTCGCATTTCCTCACGTTTTGTGTGAGCACCAAACGAAACGAATGCACTGAATAAAGAAACAGAAGCAGCGGCATTTGCCCGGTGAGAAGATGGATCAATACGCAGTGCGAGACAACTTGTCAAATGACACTGAAACGTACACAAATTTAGACAAAAAAAGCACTGAATCGTCGGGATGGCACATCACAAAGTTGCCATGCGCACCGAAGCCCTAGTAATCGTGTTTGTAGCGCAAAAAAACCAGACGTACACACAAGTAAGGAACACATACACAGGACGGGCGCTAGACATCAACTGATTTATTACTACAGACAACATAGAAAGCCAAAAAACCGTCAGACATGAGCGCATGCGCACCATCACACTCCGAGGTGCTTCCTTACACCTGCATCACCACGTTTTACCACCTTACGGTGGTAAAACTGCACGTGTTTTACAGCGAAAGCTGTTATGAGATCATTTCACCGGCCGTTTTTGGCGCCGTAGTTGTCCGCCGCCGCCGCCACCGCCGCCGGTGTCCGTAACCAGTATCGCTCGAAATAGGAAAAAAAAAAACGAAAGGAGAAAAAAATTCCAGGATGGAACGAGGTCCGAACCTGGGCCCTCTGCGTGGGAGCCCAGTACAGTAAAACCTCGGTAATACGAATCTCGCGGGGTTAGCAAAATATTCGTATCATCCGAAATTCGTATCACCAGAAAACATGGAAAATTAGTATGCGACCAAAGAAAATTGGCATATGTTTTGATTCAGTGTTTCTCAAGGCCGCAGCGACATCATGAACAGCCCTGAATGATTGCCAGTAAAGTTTTTAGACGTCGACGATCATACTTGTACTCGTACATATACGGTGCATGCGCTTGTGTAATTAATGAACCAGGTGTGTTGTGCCCCGTGATCGCTAGGAGCCCCTTCCTAATTTTACTACGCTTTTCTGCATGACATTACCGTACTGCGACGAAAGTGACTTAAGAAGCGCTTTGCGCACGATAGCTCCTTCGCCAAGGCAGTCCGCTTCGTCTCTTTGGGTCTTCGTCCACCTTTAATGGGACTTCATGACGGACCCGCAGCCCAAGTTTAAGTCTTGTTTCATAGAACGTCTGATTGCGGGGACATGACTTGCATCGATGTGGCAGGCACGTGTTAACACAGTACAAAGACGCTGCTGCCTCGTGCACAGGAGCACGCGTCAACGCGTCGGAAAAAAAAAGAGCGCGACGTCAACGTCATCTGTAATCTAAACGCGAAGGGGCCTAAAGACCTCCAAGATTCCGCCAACTAGTCCTCTGTTCGAAAAACTAAACTTGGTACCAATGCCTAACATTTACGAAAACCTATTAATAAGAAATTATAAGAATGCTATTAAAAAGAACAATGACACTCTAAAACGTATTTCTAATTTAACGCGAAAGCATAAAATGGCCAATACAAGGAGCTCTGAAATATGGGAACTACCGAGGTCTAGAACGAACTATACCTATCAGATGCTATGTTATAGACTACCCTATCACTTAAATACAAAAAATGTAATATAACTCTTCATAATGTCAAAAAAAATCACAGCATATCCACGGAGTGAATGATGATGAGTGGGCGAACCTGCGGAGGTTCATCGGTAAACCGTGAATCTTCCGTGAATTCTGCCCAGTACATCATCACCGACGTGAGATCGGGCGCGTTTATACTAAAGGTTCGATGAGTTATGACGACTTGCATCTCACTTTAATTTTACATGTACGCTGTGAATTTTCATTGTTTAGAAAAACATTGCTTTAGAAAACATCTGGCGTCTTTCGTTAAGCAGCTGGCGTCTTTTCGTTTTGCTTTAGAAACATCTGGCGTTCTTTCGTTTTGCTTTTAGAAAACATCTGGCGTCTTTCGTTGGTTTATTTCATCAATCAACGGCGTTTTGAACAAAATTTTTGTTGTTTAATCACGCACAGGAGAAATCTCACCAGGCACTACCTTGGAGGTAAACAATGGCTGCTAATGGGAATGAGAGACAGAAGAAGTCGGCTTTTAGCTAACACTTACACTTCTACTTCTACTAACGTTTCCTACTGGAACATGCCAATGGCTGCTAATGGGGAATGAGAGACAGAAGAATTCGGCTTTTAGTTAACGCGCACGCTGCGAATTTTTTATTGTTCAACAACGCACAGGAAAAATCTCCCACCGGCACCACCTTGGAGGTCAAGATCTGGTACTAGCGTTACGACTGGTTACGCACTACGACTATATACGACAACTACGAGGGACGAACGGGTGCCGCTTTAAGGAGCTTCGCCCCTAAAAAAAGATGTATGCAACTGCAATGCTTATGTTTATGTACTATGTTTATTTACTGCAATGCCAATGTTTATGTATTAGTGCTTATGATGCTGGGTACCTCTTGTGTTATTCTTGCATTCCTGTTATATGTTTCGGTGTACTGATAGTGTAATTCTTGTGTACTTTTGTGTATTTCTTGTGTTTGATGTAATTCTTGTAGTCTTGTAATATCATGCGGTGTATGAATAGTTTAATTCCGGTGTATTTCTTGTTTTTCCCGTTTTGTCACTGCCTGAAAAATGGGCAATGGACCCTGTCAAGCGTTGCTGGCTTTTAGTTCATTGTCCACGACATCGCTTGTATGTTGAAATAAATTTGATTTGATTGATTTGATTTGATTTGATTGGCACGCACTATCTCGGAGGCAACGACGCACCGTTGATGGTCGCGCAGCGCGCATGCCCGCGCGTGTCTGCCGCGTCTTCCGCGAGAGCGCGGGCAGCACTTGTTCTTACCTCTGCGCTAGTGCACGTTCGTATCAAACGTCGCGGGGTGCAAGTCGGTTCTCAGCAACCGTACTTCAATACATTGCAGGCTAAAGGGGCCTTGGCCGGGACCACAGAAAAATTCGTATCACCCCGAAATTCGTACGAGCCGTGATCGCATCACCGAGGTTTTACTGTATTCAACCTCTGAGCCATGCCGGTGCTTGAAACCGCTTTGCAAAAAGGTCCTATACAGGCTTGATGTCGGGAAGGAACCACATTAGCATATGCAATATAGCGTGGTAGAAGAGTAAAATAAGCACCAAGCGTCGCACAACGCGAATTCTTTAACCAGGCGTCCCACAATGCGAATTGCGCAACGAGTAGGCTGTTGAATGCTTCCAACCCATTACAAAGGGCTCTGCCATAATTCTTCGTCGTCATCAGGCACAGCATCAACAAAGTGCGCATAATGCCTTACATGCGTTTAGCAGGTACCACGGCTCTCCGTAGAATGATGAAAAATGGCACAGTGCCTGCTGCCCTACTTCTCAAAAATTAAAATGATATATAGCGTAGTGGGCTCCTCGCAACTGCACTTGTATTGGTTGCCAAGGAAGCCCATAAGCGCATCATCCATTTCTTCGGGGTCTCAGTAAAATTACAATGATTTAGAGCGTAGTGGGTTCCTCGCAAGTGCACTTGTATTGGTTGCCAAGGAAGCCCATAAGCGCATGATCCATTTCCTCGGGGTCTCAGTAAGATTACAATGATTTATAGCGTAGTGGGTTCTCGCAAGTGCACTTGTGTTGGTTGCCAAGGAAGCCATAAGCGCATGAACCATTTCCTCGGGGTCTCAGTAAAGTTCTTCGCCCCCCCCGTCTCTCTCCCACGTCAACGTATGGTATACAGCATGACGGGAAAGGGAAATAGTGACCGGGTGTCACCCAATGCAAATTACATAACTGGTGGGCCGTTTAAAGCTTCCAACCCACTACAAAGAGCTGAGCCATAATTCTTCATCGTCATCAGTCGTCGCGTCAACAAAGTGCACATAATGCCCTACAGACGTGTAGCTGGTGCCTCGCTTCTCCGCAGAATGACGGCAGAATGGCTTAGTAGGTGCTTCCCAAATTCACAAAAATTGTTATTTATGGCGTAGTGGGTACCATTCTAGTGTACTTGTGTCAGATCCGTTCGTTCTTCCAAACTCCGAGGCGTTAGTTACGTATTTAAGCACTCATAACCCGGGTAAATGCAGTTTATTCAGTATTGATGTGTAGGATATGTATTACAACATTCCGCATGGTCCCCTATTGTCAAGTGTAAGACATTGTATAACAGATGAAAACGATGAGTTAGAGTCCGTGAATAAGTGTGGTGTGTCGGTTGATGCATTTCTTGAATTGTTATCCTTTTACCTGAGGTCGACATTTGTAATGTGGAACAATATTTTGTACCGTCAAAAATCGGGCATTATTATAGGCTCGAAAGTAGCCCCGGTTTTGAGCACAATTTACTCAGCTAGCCTGGACAAGACAATAGATTTGAACCTCAACGGACTTGCACTCAGGGTGTTCCGCTTTGTCGATGATTTTTGGGTATTTGTTAAACCGGGTGATTTAGAAAAAAGAGCAGCAGAAGTTTTAAAAATCTTTAAGAACAATAGTCAAGGGGCTGGAATTCACTGTTGAGTTACCAAATAATGACAAACTGCAGTTTTCGGATGTTCAAATAGCTGCCACAGCTGGACATGTATGCTGGTCGTACAATCCATGAACGGAAAAACCGTTAGTTAGCTATAGTTCGGGTCATTCTAAGGTCGTAAAGAGTGGCATAGCATTTTCATATCTGAGAGCAGCCCTGACGAAGTCGTGCCCAGAAAGGATTAGCGAAAGCTTCCGTCAACAAATTAGCAGGTTAAAAAATGCAGGGTATGAAAAACACGTGCTGTGTAGATCAGCAAACAAGCTGATTAGTTACGTACGAGATAACTCCCGGAACAAAATGACAACAAAAAATGAAAACAGGAAAAAGATGGTGTCTATACCATATGCGCACAAGATTGCACATAACTTAAAAAATGTAGGCAATAGGTTTGACCTAGAAGTAGTGTTCTCGGCGCCGAACAAGCTTGGTAAAATATGTGCAAGATGAGACCGCAAGCTTTCCTCAGCAGAAAAGACTAATAACAACAGATGCACGATACATCACAAAACAAAGATTGTTAGATGTAAATTATCCGTTGTATATTGTTTACCCCTATCTTGTGAGAAAGTATACATCGACCAAACGGGTCGGTGTCTGAGCACCAGGCTGTCAGAGCATAAGAGGGCCTTAGGAAAAAATTATCATTCCCACATAAGGGGACACTGTTCTCATTGTGGCTACTTGCCACTGTTTGATGAAACCTCCGTCATTTTCCACCATGTGAACCAACTAACCAGGGAAATAGTTGAAGCGTTTCACATTAACAAAAGAAAAGACTGCTGCATTAGTCAACCATCAGTTTCATTAACTCATCGGGAAGCCACCTTCCTGGAAGGGCCTTAAGTTGTAGGGTTGCTTCTGTTATGCCCTCATTCTTGCTCCTATTTCCGTTTTAAGCGAGTGTAGATTTCTTGTGGAACGTCTTGCAATAACCCTAGATTGTGCATGGTTTTTTAATGTGTATAAGCTGCACGTGTTTCGTAAACTTTTGGTTTTTGTATCGCTTGAGTGTGCGCAGAAAGTTTGGTCCTAGATAAGAATACATGGACTGTCGGTTTATCTTCACACGTGCTTAAATAATCCTTTAAGTGTGCAAAATTTTGTCTTTGATCAGGTTATATTGAGGGTTGGTTCATTTCTGTGTCGCTCGAGGGTGCTTGGGTGCATATATATTGAAGTATTTTTCCTGAAATAAATTCAGTTTCGAGTGTAGCGAGTGTCGTGTCCTTCCTGTTTCTTTTGTCCCCGTCCAAAGTGCGCTACCTAACCATATAGGAATAATGATCTATGAGAGCTTGTACAGTGTATGTTGGTGTTTGGGAGCTTTGGCCCCGTTTGACGAGGATGCACCCACGTTGCCGCGAATGCGTGAAGGCGTTCGACGTCCCGCAGGCCTCTGTCTTGTTCCACCAAGACACGAGATGAGCCCGTCGACATCGTTACCTTTCTGGGGCTTATTGCAGAAGTTTTATTTGTCAGTGCTATCACACCCGAAGCAGCAGGAGGCTAAGAGACACCGCTGGTGCATGTGGAAGCTGCTCTACTCCGACAACGAGCCGTCACACGCTAACACGAAGCGAAAGGCAGAGAACGTAACTGCATCTAGGGCGACTCCTCGTTGCTAGCGTGGCCAGCGTTCCTCGATGGCATCGAGACGCTCTAACTACGTCTAAAGTCCCCCCCTTTCGCTCCCTATCGGCGCTCGTTAGTGTGATGACGCGGTACTTCACTTCACCGCTCACAGACGATGGCACCGCCCCTCCCCGCCTAGCCCCGCTAACAGAGAGCACCATGCGAGAGAGAATGTGTGAAAGATATAAGGCGCGTTTGTGGAACCTCGTGCATGTGCATTGGAGGTCTAGTCATTAAAACACCCATCCTCTCGGACCGAGAAGCCGTGGGTTTGATTCCTGGCGGCAGAACTTTTTCTTTTGGTTGCTTCATTGGCATCCGTTAGTGTGCAATGTACCAATGTCATAACCGTGACGGGAGTACGTCAGTGAAGTCCTGGTGGACTCCGCAATAAAACACTTTCGTGTTTAAATATATCTCCAAGAAATACATCTTCAAGAATATATTTCTAAGAATTTATAGTGTCTATTATTATAAAATAAAATTACCGGCTAGTTAAGCTCTAACCAAGACCTGCTAAGCATTGATTTTACTAATGGTTTTGCATCTTCTTTGTAGCCTTTGGCCTCGCTATACCATCATGATGAAGTGCAACTGGCAGACCTCCACCATTGTCCTGCCTGGGTTACTGATGATTTTGCTGTGCATGGCGTCCGTATCACTAGCGCAGCACCAAAGAAAGGCGGGGCGCCTCAGTCGCCCAGGTGTGGTGAGTTCTCAAGCTAACGCATGTAGTAGCAGTATATCGAGTGCTTGTATAAAGAAACAAATAGGCAGACCTTCCATCTGCAAAGTAAAATCATTCTCTGTCACTACCGTGCAAAACAACCATTTATTTATTCATTTATTTACTAATTTATTTTTATACACCGCAGTCCCGTTTGGGTTAATGGACCAAGCGGGATCGTGCATTATACAGCCTACATGAATTGCAGAGAAACTGGTGAGATCACAACACGCGAGCTTCTCCAGGTAATGAATTTCAAATTTCCGCAGTTCATTAGTACAGCAAAAAAGAAAGACTACATTGGTACATTGCTGTTCTAGCTCGAAAAGTTAAGAGTTTGCGATAACTGCGAGCACGGGAAGGAACAGCTAAACAAGTACAGCGTGGCGAGTAAGATAAGGCAGTCGCGACGCCTTCGCAAAGTTCAAGACTGGAGAGGTTCGAGCGAGGCAGATAATATTAGATGCGAAGTATCTTAAGGTCGAGCTCAATCCGGCGGTGGTGGTGGTGGTGGTGGTGTGCGGCGTGACCACCCTTACTGCGCATGCGCATACCCTCTCCACACACCTCCTCTCCACTCCCCCTCTCCCCTTCCCCTATCCACTTTCCCTCTCCCCTTCCCCTCCCCACTTTCCCTCTCCAGATTCCCTCTCCACTTTCCCTCTCCCATACCCCTTTCCACTCTTCCTCTGAAACGCGGGCTAGACATGCCGAAATTCTCTCCTGCGCAACGCCGCGATGAGCTCGAGCGCATGCGCGTCCCCTCCCCTTCTCTCTCCTCTCCTACGCTGCCCCCCTCTCGCCCGCCTGTCGACCGCGTTCCCCGCTCGCCCTGTGAGAATTAACGGCCAGGCTAGATGGAAGATACGACGCGCGTAGCGTCCCTCTTCGCGTTCCACGACGCGAGGTCGGTAGCATGCCCAACGAACGCCAACGGAACGCGATCGTGCAAGTGCTCCGGCTTCGCATCGCCTCATGGTCCCCTTTAGCGGGAGATGGTGTAATTTCTATCATATCGACGTACGGCTATAAAGTTCAATCTTGTCAACAGGTACTGGAGGGCTAGTTCGCTCCGCATCAGGTGAGAACGACACCACAAATTCAAGAGACAAGGTCAAAACATTTGCACACAACATAGGCACAACACTGCTCCTGTGTTGAGTGTAAATGTTTTGTCATTGTCTCTCGAATTTGCGCTGTTGTTGTTACAACAATGTTGTAAATATGTCTTTTCTGAATAAGCTTCCGTACCATAAAGGCGCATTCAAGAATTAATCAACGATGTGTCTATCTCATGTACTTAGCATGGCAACACTGTGCGTAATGAATAAGTTGCTGCAGTCATCAGATGTCACAGTATCGGTACAAGTGTGAGAATCCGTCGTTACGAACAAGATGGTGAAGGAGAAAATTTATTTTATGATATAACACGCAATAATCAGCGTAATATTAATGGGAACTAACAGACAGCAATGCCAAGGAAAGTATAGGGGGTGTTATTTGTAGTAATTAGAATATAAATGTGAAGAAAGTAAAGTGGACGAAAAGATAACTTGCCGCCGGCAGGGACCGAACCTGCGACCTTCCAATAACGCGTCCGATGCTCTACCACTGAGCTATGGCGGCGGTCATCTCCCCGTCCACTTTATAGGGTATATATGTGAATTGAAACTTAGGAATCTCAGTCAGCGCCAGTCGCAGCCATGGCGGCGAGTGTGGAACACTCTTTTTCTGCCTTTTTGGCGTCACGTAGCACGTGATATACTTACGAGCAGGCAGCTGACCAATAATCCCTCGCATACTACTTGAAGGCATCATGTCTGCCAGAACGAGACACTCGCTATGAATGAAAGAAAGAAGATTACTTTTAAGGGCTCGTTTTTCTTTCTTAGACACAATATTAATGGGAACTAACAGACAGCAATGCCAAGGAAAGTATAGGAGGTGTTATCTGTAGTAATTAGAATATAAATGTGAAAAAAGTAAAGTCGACGAAAAGATAACTTGCCGCCGGCAGGCCTGCGCTGAACACGCAGCAGAGGCACAGCGAAAGCTGGAAGAGCGGCCTTTCTAGAGCCCGTTGTAGACTCTCCTGGGACAATTAATACAATACACATGCAAGGTACCCACTGCGCCATAAATCATCGTAATTTTTTCTGGAGTAGCGAAGCAACCACTATCCTTAGAAAAACAGAGAGCTGAGCTAGTTGGTACGTGTTCATTCTAAAAAGACAGGGCGTGCAAACACGGACAGAAGAAAGAAGTCAGGACACCACAAACGCCGACTAACAACTGAAGAAACGCACAACGGCCAACAAATTCGCTGATTGCCGTACGAGTGTGGTGTAAGGGTCCCTTTCACCTGCGGCCGCTTCTACGTAGGGCAGACGGGCCAATGCATTACCCAGAGATTGTTGAAACATAAGAGATCGCTAACAGGAGGCCTTTTAATATATCTTTACATTGTCGAGATTGTAAGTGCACGACAAAATTTGATGAATGCGCCGTGTTGTACCGGCATAGAAATGAAGAAACGCACCTGATGATTGAAGCATGGCATATCGAGAATAGTGGTAGCGCATGCGTGAGTCAACCGTCGATTAACTTGCATAAAGATGAAATCAAATGCCTTAACAGTTATCTTCCACGTAGACCGCCACGCGTGCCGGATTGATAGGTTCGCCTTTTGCATGGGCATGCGCAGATAAGTATTCGTGCCTTCTTTCTTTTCAGCCGTTGTGCGTCTCTTCAGTTGTTAGTCGGCGTTTGTGGCGTCCTGATTTCTTTCTTGTGTCCGTGTTTGCACGCCCTGTCTTTTTAGAATGAACCCACTATGCCATTTCTTTAACACGAAAGTGTTTATGCCAGGGTCCACCAAGACTTCAGTGACGTATTTCTGTCACGGAAATGACGCCGAAAAAATATACACGATCAGATGGCAAAAAAAAGGTTCCGTCAACGGGCATCGAACCCACGACCGCTCGATCCGCAAAAAGAAAAGCCGGGCACGCTATTCACTGCGCCACGGACACAGACTACAGAGGTTTTACAAACGCGCTTTTTAAATCTACCACTCACCCGGTCTGCGGGGTGGTGTTGCCCTCTGGGAGCGGTAACGTAAAGTAATTCATCATTACTGTGGCCTCCGCGATTAGCACCTGCAACGCGTTACACGTCCGTCCCATTCGGCACGTTTTCAATAGAGGTTCAATTTTTTCACTGCCTTAACATACCGCGAGGTGGTGACCGTAGCCCAAGCATCGTAAAAGCGTCGGCCTCGCTTATCCGCCTCGTGCGCTGCTGCTTTGAGTTGTACTGGTGGCGCCACCAACGGCGAACGGTGGCGAAATGTGGGTACGCGCCGCTCATTGAAGCCGTGGGCAAAGCGCCCGTTACTCGCCGTTTTTCTATTCATTTTTCATTCTGGTTTGACATTGTAAATATGTCTGCCGACGCTGTACTGCCGACGCTGCTCCACTAGACAGCCATGCCGTTTGTTACGTCGATTGTTCTATATTGTTTTAAAATGACAGGCCCGTTTTTTATGCGTGCGCGCGATGCACTGTGTACGTTTCTTACGTCCATGTGTCCAAGTTGTTTGCGTGATCTGTTAACACAGAAGAAATAAAAACTGTTGCAGTGCAAAACCGCATTCTTGTTTTATTGAACACCCCAAACAGTACAACAACATTGACTATTACGGCTGTACGCCTGCTTAAGAAACGCACAAAAGACACGCGTTTTTATCTTCGCCCAACACTCGTAGCACTCAACTAGGCCAAGAAAACCAAAATCTAACCTGCTGAACGTTTTAACAGCCGTCACACAGCTGCATAATAATGTGTGAAAATACTTTAGCAAATGACCAACAAACATTCACACAGCGTTTTTTTTTTTTTTGTTCAGAGACCGTGTTAACATATGAGAAAGTTCTAACTGCATTGCAATCACATATTTCGAATATCTAATCACTTTCACCATTGAAGCCACAGTCCTCTAACACATGCGCTTTAAATTGAGCATGACATTACTCAGACTTATATAGGAAATGCGCACGTGTGGCATTACTCAGATTTATATAGGAAATGGGCACGCGTGTAATGTATCTCGTATGCTAGATTCTCCTTTGGTACGTGCAGCTCAACATAAAATGCGATTCTAGAAGTAATGTTCGTGGAGTAGCGAGCATATAGAAGGACAACTACTTACAGCTTCACTTACCTTTGCAAAAACGGTATTCCAATTGCAATTCAATATTAACCGACGCAACATCGTTCACAACACACTTGTTGCACACAGGCGTACCAGGTTGACACGCGAGGCCAAGCGCGGTATTTTAAGTGTAGCACAATCGTGCGCGTACAGTACGCTAGAATATTCTGGCACAATGTCGTCAAGCTTGCAGTCACTTCAGCGGTTCCCACGATGTAGCACCAGTTGACGTCCTCGCGCCATCAAACTGCTACGACGCCGAGAACTACACACACAGCTGACTTGAAAAAACGCGATCTTGCAGGAGGCCATCTTGTCCAGCAACCAACAGACAAAAGTCCACAACTGAGGCGTCTGAAACATTGCCATTGATTAGATGGCGGCTGAACGAAATCAGGGCTCATCGTCCGATGTGTGGCACCGCCTTAACACAATATTAACGTTGCAACGTTCAAGGAAGACGCGACGAAAGCGACGAGCGCAGCCTGTCTTGTCGGGTGCCCTACTGCACAGTGCAGAGAGCGCGCTCTCACGGCCACCGAAAGAAATAAAAGAAAGTGGAGAGAGGAGTCACTTTGGAGCATGGCATATCGGTGGAAGCAAGAGGGCGTGTTGCGTCGTCGGTGTAGCGTATTGTCGAGAGATGGCGCTAGTTTGTTTTTGCGCAACGGAATCGCAAACTTCATTCAAAATGCATGGGATCCTATGGGGGGTTGAGAGAGGGTGCAACCGCCTGAGCCTAGTGGTGGCGCCACCATAGCGATGCACGAGGCGGATAGCATCACGCTAATCCAAACAAAAAATTGGCCGCGTATCTGCGTGCTTCGCTGCAAATGTCGTGTAAAGACGATAGAAGAGGCGCTGTGTGAGATATGGACGCCATCTGGCAATACGTCGGGAAACATGAGTGCTGTGTTGCGTGCTGGTAGTCCCGGCGCAGCAGCAGGCGAAGACCAACGCGACCGGCGGGGACGCCAGCCAGCCCGAACACGCGGTTTGGCGCGAAGCGCTGAAGCACAAGAAACGTCCGCACTCAACGAGTACTCTCCACATACTCTTTTATTTACACGTCGCCTGGGTAAAACAGGAATGCCACAGCGGCGCCCACAACCGGCAGCCTGAAGGCCGCCCATAACGCTGCTTTTAAATGCGAAGCATTTCTTAGCGAACCTCTCGCACTTTGAGCGTTTCTATCTACGTAACTATCTATCTATCTATCTAGCCGCCTACGTCTGGGTGCTCTCATGATCACCTCCTTAACTTGGTGTAGACCAAAATTTGCATGGGAGGGTAAGATGATTCGACGAATATGATTGCCGGGTCATGAAATGAATAACGTTAAAATCCTGTCGCGTACGTCGTCAAACCCTTTCCACTAGACACGTTTGGCACATACCCGTTTACCTTGGGCCGCGGTGTACGGGTATGCGCCACAGGTGATTGACAGTTTATATCTACCCAAGAACGGCGATAACAGACATTGGTTACTTAAATGCTAAAACGTTAAGGAAAACCAACATCGGCAGCGTTGTCTCCACGAATGGAAAGAATGAATATTAAAATCCCAGCAGGAATCGAACCCAAGCATTCTGCGTGGCAATCAGGTATTCTACCACTGAGCCACGCCAGGCCTATAAACTGTTTTGGAAAACCAGCCTACGCAGGCGCAATATCGGTGCAACGTCAATTGTGGTTGTGGTGCTTGCTATCTAATTTTACAAGAAAGCAATAAACACTCCATGATACTCCTACGATATGTACTCCTACGATACAGGCGTCATATAAGATTAACGTATGTAGTTCCAGTGTTGGCTCCGCTTTTATGGCAGTCTAATAAACATTACGTTTGTATTCCTATGATTCAGCAAGCTATATTGAAGCATTGATCGACCCCGAAGGAATACATAAACGAAAGTTACACATGATATCCACATCACCGCACTGTAAAGTGCACTTAGTCCGCCAGAACGACGCAGTGTCCTCTTCATTTCTTAAGAGGCTGGGCGATGGCCTCACGCGGACCGAGGATGATGCCAGATTGATTGACAGCTGCTTTGTAGACTAGGCTACGTAGGCCACACACGCCCAGATAGTCTACGAATACGACAAACACCATCCACTGTTGTTGGTATACGTAGCACCAAGGAGGTTCTATAGAACCTCTGGAGTGGCAGTCCCGGCCGCCGCCAACGGGAGCAAGTGAAGCCGCCGGCGGCCATGTAGCTAGAGGAAAAACACGGCGCGACCGCCATAGACGGCAATGGAATACGCGCGGCGCGCGCGTTGGTTTGCAGTCCCACAATCAAAAAATGAGATGGAAACTGCTTTAAACCCACGAACAGTTGCCTCTTCTCGTTTATGAAACAAATTATGTCATACTATTATGTCAGCTGCAGACTAATCTGTTGTCGAAGGGGTGCTTCGTATATCGAGCGCGCTGTAATTACATATGTGTTACTAGGAACTGTGTTTTTGTGTTGTAACGGCGTCAGTGTTCAAGGGGTAACCACAAGCTAACGTGGAACGCACTTATTCTCTTTACATAAGCACACATCAATCACGCGAACATTTGGCCAGAAGCAGGATTCGCAAGCATTAACCTACGTGGGCGACGTGTGCCATCACGGCAAGCGCAGCGCGCACAGCCTCGAAACGAGGTAGCTCTCGCCCTCTCAGACTAGACGCATAAAAAAGTAAAGCAGCCGCGTCCTTCGGTGTTTCGGTTTCAGTTTGGTCGGATTTCAAAAGAGTTACATCTTGCTTTTGCCGCAATTTTTTCTTTTCGTAACTATTTGTGTTGAAGCTACGTCAAGGAGGTAGAAACTAACAGGCTTTTGTAGGTGCACTGGGAAAGCAGGAAAAATTGTAGGTACAAATTGTAGGTGCCAGGCCGTCTGCCCCGTTCTGTCGAAGCAGCATTCTGCGAAGTGAATAGAGCAGAGGTGGTTGGTTGGTTGGTTGGTTGGTTGTTCCTTGGCAACCTGGCGCAACCCACCGCGGGGTATCGGCCATGAAACGGGCGGCACCTTATTTTAGAGATAAAATTGTTTTACATGGAGCAGAGGTGGTCAGAGCTGGTCGAGCTGGTAACCGTCCTTAGCTCTCTAACCACTTCTTCGACCGGCACGTTCCCAGGTAGAACGCTGCGCGCAGTCTTTTGGAAACATGTAACACGGATAATCACGTCATGGAATGTTGCGTTTGCCAATTCCTCGATAAACATCCATCAAATTCGATATCCATGCACCGGATAAATATGCATGCACGCCGTCAGTCTTGACTTGCAAGAAAACACCAGAAAGCTCGGAATTCTAAGGGCGTTCTGACTTCCTACTCGTACCAATATTGCTCGGTACGTCCAGCTAGACTGCACCCACTTCGTGTACACACTTAAAAATCACGTACAACGTCGTGTCAGCGAACATTTAAAGCGTAAAATTTTCGTCGCTACAACTGCACGCATGTATTACATGTATGCGCACCTTTCAAATTGTTTCCAGTTTAACAGCATGCACGAAAAACAGACAATCGTCAGCGAACTAAGTGAGGACACTTACACGTGAAAAGTGATCCCAGGCGTCTTCTATTGCGATTTGTGCAGCCATAAGCGACGCACGAAGTCGCCATGGCCTCGTAAAATGTTTAACTGCTTTACAAAAGCATGCCACCGTCCCCAAAGACAACTGCGACGGCGGGGCAACGGAGCGCACTCCGTCGTCTGCTTCCGAGTTTTTCCTTTTGCAATATGGCGGCGACCGGCTTCACTTACGGGGGCGCCACCTCCACTCCAGAAGAAATAGTATATAACCTCCTTGCGTAGCACTATCCAGGCCTACCAGCCTCGACGGCCTATACCCCACCAACACGATGGGTGGCTTCAGGTTCCGACATGTCGCCGGCTCTGTCGACAGGCGATTTGTCGACGAAATGACCGAGGCATCCACGAATTCCAACAGCTCTACTATACCACATACTTCACTACACATGGACCCCTGGTCACCACGATCCCGACCGGATCCTATAACAAGTCATGACTAGCTGCTGGTGTTCAGTGATTACGGTGATGATCAAGAACTGCCAAGAACTTCTTGCACAGATGTACACGGGTTCGTGAAATGTGCGTGCGTTCTCGAGACACATATAAGCACTACATATCAGCTTACCGCTTCTGGTGTTAGTAATACCCACGTTGCATACTTAACCGTAAACAACTGCTTATATAACACATATGCGGCTCTTCAACATATATATGCGTGCGTATAAAATTTATGCAAGTCTGAAGCTTAGGGCGCGAATAAGACACGGACGAAGATAAGGAACACACACACGGAGCGCCTTATCTTGTGCTCCTTACCTTCGTCCGTGTCTTTTTCGCGTCTTAAACTTCAATTATGTTAAACCAACAAGCCCAGTCTGCCATTCTTACATTATACAAATCGTTAGCGTCATTTTGTAACGTGTCGCTCAGTAAAAAAAGTTACGCCACAGTCCCCTACCCGCCGCATGTTTCGCATAACATCGACTCCCACGGTACGTGGGATCTGCCGAATTTTTTCATTTTTTAAATATTTTTTCAAGTCAACAGAACCAAATTGACACTTCTGTAATAATTTTTAAGCCTCCTGCACTGCTCGCTCGGCCATGCCGTTCGAGCGAGGATGGTAAGGACTTGATCGAACGTGGTTGGTCCCAATCTTACTGATGAAGTCTTGAAACTGTTGACTGCTGAACGGCGGTCCATTGTCCGTGATGAGTCGGCTCGGGAAACCATGCGTAGCAAAGACATCCATGAAGGCAGAGATCACTTTGCTGGCTGATGAAGACTGCAAGCCCTGATCTCAAAGAAAAAGGAATAAGAGTCAACAACGACCACGTACTCATTTCCGTTATGGTAGCAAAGGTCTGCTCCAACGGCTTCCCACGGTACACTTGGTGTTTCATGGCTATGCAATGGCAGTCTGGCATTTCTAGGTTTATGCCGCTGGCACAACTGACAGCGTCTTGCTGTTCCTTCTATGTCACTATTCATGCCTGGCCAAAAAAGACAGAAACGAGCACGTGCTTTCATCTTTTCACCTCCCGCGTGCGCAGCATGCAGACAAGAAAGAATGTCACCACGCATCTTCGGAGGGATAACGAGCCTGTTGCTGCGTAGCACCATGCCATTTTTCGTGTGCAGTTCGTCACGAAAGTTCCAGTAGCTGCGCAACTCCGGAG
Organism: Rhipicephalus sanguineus; assembly: GCF_013339695.2. NCBI lineage: Eukaryota > Metazoa > Arthropoda > Arachnida > Ixodida > Ixodidae > Rhipicephalus > Rhipicephalus sanguineus. The sequence continues at coordinate 10,608,251 of NC_051182.1, read as the reverse complement.
TGACGTCATCTTTGGTATCGGGTCAGCTAGTGCTTGCGTATTAACGAAGTTGGCGCATGGTTGCGTGTTTTTCTGTTTCTTGCAAACTTTGTTCAGGCGCTTGTCTGTAACTGGAAGATAAGCCATTGAATTGACATGAAAATGCTCGCTGTATTCACTCAAAATTGTTGGGCTTGGGAATCGAGATAATGCGTCGGCAAGAAAAAGCTCTTTTCCCGGCTTGTATTTCACTGTTAGGTGATAATTCTGCAGGTTGAGGCGCATGCGCTGAAGTCGAAGTGGGCATTCACACAAAGGTTTCTTAAAGATCATCTCAAGTGGTTTGTGATCAGACTCCACCGTGACCTCAGGCTGCCCAAACAGGTAGTCCCGAAACTTTTCACAACCATGCACGATCGCTAGCATTTCTTTTTCTATCTGCGCGTATCTCTGTTGTGGTTTCGAGAGAGAGCGCGATGAGTATGCTAGTGGGTGACCGTTCTGCATTATCACTGCACCGATCCCGTTTTGGCTGGCATCTACCGAGAGCGTGATGGGCCTGTTCTTCTGGTAGTATACGAGAACGGGGGCTTTTGCTAAAGCTTCACGAAGAGCTTCAAAACTAGCCTGGTGTCGGTCTTCCCAGACCCATGCTGCGTCCTTTTTGAGAAGCTCGCGGAGTGGAGCTGTGGTTTCAGACATATGTGGGATGAAACGGGAGACAAAGATGACCATACCTAGGAACGTTTGCAGTTCCTTCTTGTTGCCTGGGGGTGAAACTGGAAGTATGTCTGCGAGCCGCTCCTGATCCACGCATAGTCCCTCACGTGTCAAAACATGACCGAGGTACTTGACAGACTTCTGCAAAAAATAACATTTTGCGCGGTTTAACTTCAAGTTGTATTCCCGGCATCGGTCAAGCACGTTTACAAGGTTGCGGTCGTGCTCCTCCTTTGACTTGCCCCACACAAGAATATCGTCCATCGCAACGGCAGTACTTTCGAGGCCTTCCATTACTCTGTGCATTGCTCGCTGGAAAATTTCTGGCGCCGACGCTATGCCGAACGGCATACGCAGGAATCTGTACCGGCCAAAAGGGGTCTCATTGTGAAACTTTAGAGCTTTCTTCGTCGAGCTTAATCTGCCAGAAGCCCGAAGCAGCGTCTAGCATCGAGAAGTACTGTGCTCCCGCTAGAGAAGGTGCAATGTCTTCTAGGGTCGGCATGGGGTAGTGTTCCCGTAGCAGCGCTTTGTTCAACTCACTCGGGTCGAGACAGATGCGCACTTTCTCATTTTTGTTCACCACGGCCATGTAGCTCGCCCATTCTGTTGGCTCAGTCACCTTCTGTATCACCTGCTCGGCTTCCATGCGATCTAGTTCCCTCTTAGCCTTGTCTTTTAGTGCGAGTGGAATTCGCCGTGCCGGTCTAATGATTCCTTGGGAACCTGGTTTAAGCTTCATATGGTAGACGACACCTTTCAGGCTGCCTAGTCCGTCGAAAACATCAGCATAATGTTTCGCGGCTTCATAGAGCTCATGCGGCTCCACCGAGGCTAGTCTGAGTAGTAGTTCATTCTTCAAATGTGTACTGCACTAAAAGGAACAAGGACACAGAAAAGGAGGGGACCACACGCAGCTTTTTTACTCACAACTGAAATTTTATTGAGTGAAGGGTGACATATATACACTGAAGATTAAAAAAGAAGGATGAGCTCATTCGGCAAAAACTAGTCACCTGAACGCGTCAATCACCATGTCAAATCCTAGAGTCTTTGTCAAAACCTAGTGTCCTTGTTCCTTTTAGCGCAGTATACCTTTGAAGAATGAACACCAACCAACTAGCCCAACTTGCTGCTCTGCTGAGTAGTAGACCCAGTTGCTCGGCGACTGATCCGCTTAATGTTAGTGGAACGTCCTCTTCTACAACAAAAAAGTCTGTTTCATATGAAGCATCAGTTCCGCTAACGCGAAGGCGGGCGCGCCCTGTAGCTGCTTTTTGATGACCAAAAAAGGTGTTTAGCATGACGTCACAGCGCTCGTCTTCTTTGGTTGTTATCTGTCGCAGCTTGCTTCGTGCTATCACCGAGCAATTTGCGCCTGTGTCAAGCTTACAAAGCACGGGAGTTCCTTCTACATTTACAGTTGCTGACCAGCGTTCATCGTTCTTGACGCTCCTAGATAGGGCTTCTATCCAAAAGCTTTGCTCTTGGGCGTCTACCACTGCGATGTTCTGCTTGAGTTTGCGAGGCCTTTCGTTTTTGTTACGGCACGCTACTGCAAAGTGATTTCGCTTGCCACATTTTTTACAGGTGCGTCCTTTAGCTGGGCAATTGCTAGCCTCATGACTTCTGGCACACTTTCCACAGCGCCGAAGTTCGGCAACTGCGCAAATTTCCTCATGGATTTTGTTGCCTGCTTGTATTTGCTCGCACTGTTCTTTCCCTTGTTCGCGAGCGCGGCAGATTTCTACCGTCTTGGCAAAGGACGGATTCTCCGAAATCAGCTTTTCTTGAAGCTTTTTATCCTTTAAGCCAAGAATAATTCTGCTCCTCAGCATGCGCTCTTCCATTTCAGCAAACTCACAACTCTTCGCCAATATTCGTAGCTCAGTTAGCCACTCATTAAAGCTTTCTCCTTCCTTCTGGTCCCGCGAGCCGAAACGGAATTCGTGGTAGGCTACGTTCAACGACGGCTTGTAAAATGCTTCGAATTTCCGTTTAAGGACTTCTATGTCTGACTTATCCTCCCCTTCATTGAAGACAAAAGTGTTGCAAGTCCTGCGTGCGTCCTCGCCTATGACCATAAGAAAAGTAGCAGCTTGTACTTCTTTTGGCTGTTGACTGAGATAGGTAGCCGTGGCGTAGAGGTCGAATTCTTGCCTCCATGTTCCCCAGCTCTGCGAAACGTCGCCTCTGGTATCCAAGACCCTTGGGGGTGGCAGTAGCGTGGTGACCGGGGCACTCTGCTGGCGGGCAGGCGCTGGTTCCGTGTCTGGCATGCCGGCAGTCCTTTGCAGCTGGAAACGGTCCGGGATGGCCTGCTATCCGCTTGCTTCGCTGCTGCCGATCATGACTATCGCTGCCACCATGTAGCACGCTCGAGACGGGTGCGGGTGGAAAGAACGTTTTATTGCAGAAAGGCGCAGATTATATAGGCCCAAGAAAGGGGACGTATATTGCTGCTGTGATAAGCGTGTGCATGGCTTTCCACAGCGTTATCGTTACGTCACAGACCCAAGAAATTTGCGAGCCGCCAGAACGCATGCGCGGAACCCTGCGACGCCTTCCTTTGGGCGGCAAAGAAAACCACAGATCGCACGACCTCAAGTGAAGAAGATATAGACAGCGCTTGGCAGTGGCACGTGAAGCCACGGCTCCCGTTCCCTGTGGGTGTCGATTATGGTCACTAAGATAAATCTTCATTTGGCTGTAGTTGGTACATATTCGTGAGGCTAAAACTACAGCACAAAGGCACTTTTTGTCCTTCTTACTTCTTCTTTACTTCTTCGTCCTTGCACCAATCTGAATATAATTTCATGTCTTCGGGTATCTAATACACTATCATTCTTGTTACACGTTTCGGTTTAGAGCTATTGTTGTGTGCGCATGTGCGGTTGGTTTGCCTTGAGCTTATATATGCATATGCGTATGAAAGAATAAAGCAGTTGTTAGCCAGCGCTTGTGTCGCACGTTCCTTTTCTTCGTGGGTGTCTTGTGCGCTTGCGCTGTAATTTTAATCCCAGGATTCTGGTCGCGGTGTAACATATATACTGTGATTCTGGTTCAGCCGTCTCGTTTCTTCCCTCCTGAGGCATAAGTCTACAAGAGCCAAAGCGTTCCGACTAGCTCGCGCCACCAAGGTCAAACTATGTCGGTCGCGAAACTTGGAACGAAGACATATGTCAAAGACATCAACACCTGCCGTACGATTAAAGCGCGACTAGGTGAAGAGGGGACAAATAACAAAAACCGAAAACTGAAGGGAAATTTTTTCGAATACTCCTAATTTAATGTATGCCAAAGTAAACTAGAAATTTACTTCACGGCTTATCTGACACTTGGCTTAATAGTTGATTGCCTCGTTTTCTTCGGTCGAGCGCCATAAATGGGGGGCGTATGCAGGCAGTCTGCAATGTGGGATGTGGGCTCGTGTTTAGTTCGGCACATTTTCGGGTCGGCGAGGCATCGCTCACTTTTGCGCGGTGCTTTCGTGCGTATCTTCCGTAGGTTATTTATTTGCTTATGTGTTGTGCACTGGCGTGGCACTTCAGAGAAGGTGAACTAACTCACGGAATGTGTTGATAACCGCTCGTGTGGCTGCAGACTGCTTTCGCTGGCCGGCGTGCCCTCGCCTTTCTTGATGAAGCGCTGTACTTAAAGGTTTCCAAAGTGATACACTTGTAGAGAAGCATTGGAACGTTGTAATGGGCCGTCCTCTTCAGCGCCTTCTAGTGGGTCGCCCTCTTCGCCTCTTCTCGGAGAGCACGCCCATCGTGCTCGTGCTCGTGAGAGTCTGCGCTCCGTCGTGACTGTTGTGCATCGTCGCCGTCAATCCAGCCGTCAATAAACGCCTTTACAAAGTGGTGGAGGTGCTGTACCGTCACCACAACTTCGGTCTCCATTCGAAGCCCCTGGAGCTCCGATCCCGTACCGTGCCATCTACCATGCCGCAAGACGCCGCTCTGCGAACGCCGCCTCCTGCCCCGACCGCTTGTCCCGGTATCCCCCGTATCCGCGACTCTCCTGTTTTCACCGGCGCGGATAGCACTGACGTGGAGGATTGGCTCGCGATTTACGAACGGGTGAGTGTTCCCAATAAATTGGACGAAGCAGGCAAGCTGACCAACTTGGTTTTCTACCTCGCGGGTGTGGCAGGCATGTGGTACAACAACCATGCATCCGATTTCCCGACGTGGTCCGATTTCAAGACCGCCATCGTCAACGTGTTTGGCCGCCCTGCCGTTCGTAAGCTTCAAGCCGAACAGCGCTTACGTGAACGAGCTCAGCAGGCAGGGGAATCGTTCACGAGCTACATCGAAGACATCCTTGACCTGTGCAAGAAAGCCGACGCGAGCATGTCGGAGTCTGACAGAATCAGGAATGTTCTGAAAGGCATCGACGACGATGCCTTCACCATGCTGCTGGCCAAAAACCCTCGCACAGTGGCAGAGGTCATTACCCTGTGCCAAACCTACGAGGAGCTGCGCCGGCAGCGCTTGATGACCCGTCGACCGCCATCACGCGATGCTGATCTCGCAGGCTTGTCGGCAATTCCTGACCACTCCACCTTGCTCGCCGAAATCAAGTCGTTCGTGCGTGAGGAAATTGCCCGCCAGGTCTCTCTACTGGCTTTCACTCCACCGCAGCATGTTGACCAGCCGCCAACTACACTTCTGCCTCCTCTCTGCCGAGCGATTCAGCAAGAAATTCAGCAAGATTCAGCGACGCCGAAGCCGTCGTCGGACCACAGGCCTTCGACGCGGCTGTGCCGCCTACATACGTCGACGTCGTCCCCAGGCCCCGACTGCTGCCCACAATGCACTCATATCAGCAGCCGCCTCGTCCATCCCGTTCTGCGACATGGATGGGACCCGCGAACCGCTGGCGCACTTCCGACAACCGCCCCATTTGCTTTGCGTGCGGTTGCGCCGGTCACGTCGCACGCTACTGCAATCGCGTGCAGCCGCCTCGGGTCGCATCAACCCTGACCAGCTCATCAAGCAGCCCTTATTATGACCAAGCGCCGCATATGTCACCGACGTCCCGCCCCGCACCATCTACCCGCCGTTCACAGTCTCCACGACGTCGCTCACTGTCGCCGATGCGGCCACGTCCGGGCTCACGCGACCAGGAGAACTAGTCGTCGCAGTCCACGAGGCAAGGGCTGCGACGCTATCTTCAACGCCTGCGGCATCTTTTGACGCGTTTGAGCGACGCCGGTCTACAACTGAATCTAAAGAAGTGCCGATTTGCAGCACGGCAGCTGACAGTACTCGGTTACGTCGTGTCCAAGAACGGTATTCTTCCCGATCCAGCCAAGCTTCGGGCCGTGACCGAGTTCCCGAAACCTACGTCCGTCAAAGAACTGCGTAGTTTCGTAGGACTGTGTTCCTACTTTCGGCGCTTCATTCGAAACTTCGCGACCGTCATATCGCCGCTGACGAAGCTCCTCGGAAGTAACGGGTCCCTGAATTCATGGTCGTCAGAGTGCGACGACGCTTTCGCGAAGCTCCGTCGTCTGTTGACCTCGCCTCCCATACTACGCCACTACGACCCTACGGCCCCTACAGAGGTACACACAGACGCCAGCGGTGTTGGCCTGGCGCTGTCCTTGCGCAGCGCAAACCAGGGTTCCGTGAATATGTCGTGGCATATGCAAGTCGTACGCTCACCAAAGCCGAGACCAATTACACCGTCACCGAAAAGGAATGCCTGGCGATCATCTGGGCCCTTACGAAGTTCCGACCTTATTTGTATGGTCGCCCATTTGATGTCATCACCGACCATCATGCACTCTGCTGGTTGTCATCATTGAAGGATCCCTCAGGCCGCCTCGCCCGCTGCGCACTTCGCCTACAGGACTACGATATCCGCGTGCTGTACCGCAACGGACGCCAGCATGCTGACGCCGACACACTCTCGCGCTCCCCCTTGCCTGACGACAATACCCACAGCTCAAGGTCTCACAATTCCGTTTGTTCCATCGACGTTCACACTGTCGCTACCGAACAGCGCAAGGATCAATGGATCGCTTCACTGCTAGACTTGCTCACTGATCCTTCGGCAACACCATCCAGTCGCGCGTTGCGTCGTCAAGCCCACCATTTCGCCATTCGCGACGACCTCCTCCACCGACGCAATTACAACGCCGACGGCCGCCAGTCGCTACTAGTAATAGCCCGCAGTTTGCGTTCTGAAATATGCGAATCGTTCCACGCTGATCCGCAGTGTGCGCACTCTGGGGTATCAAAAACATACCACCGCATTCGCCAACGATACTTTTGGCCAGTGGCGTAACTAGGGTGGGGCAAGGGGGTACAAGTGCCCCGGGCGCCATTTCGAAGGGGGCGCCGAGCCGAGTCCGCCCAACATGTGCCCGATGACACAGACATGTTCCCGGGAACATGTTTCCGTAACGTACGTAAAGCCAAGAATCCGTAAAGAATCCGTGAAGCCAATTATCATGGCATTATGTTCGACACGACTTCCGACCAGGCACACCGTGAGCAAATGTAAGAGGAGATACATGACGAGGCGAAAACAGCGCGTACAGACGAGTACGAATAGACACAAGAAAAGGCACAGACACAGGCGCTGACTAACAACTGAAGTTTATTGCTCATACGCCACGAAAATAAATAGCACGTATCAACAAAAAACCAATACGAAGAGAGGCACAGCAAAAGAAGCAAGGCTTGATAGGACACTCAAAGCAGTTAGCCAGTGGGACCGTGTTTAGCCCTGTTAGATAAAGAGCTAGCCTTCCTATCGGGGGCTAGATAAACACGGTCCCACTGGCTAACTGCTTTGAGTGTCCTATCAAGCCTTGCTTCTTTTGCTGTGCCTCTCTTCGTATTGGTTTTCTGTTGATACGTGCTATTTATTTTCGTGGCGTATGAGCAATAAACTTCAGTTGTTAGTCAGCGCCTGTGTCTGTGCCTTTTCTTGTGTCTATTCGTACTCGTCTGTACGCGCTGTTTTCGCCTCGGTATGAACAACCAACTAGCTCGAAACGTGTTATTCGAGATACATGAGGAGATACTTGAAGAGGAGCTACGTGAGGAGATACGGCGGCGGCACGGCAGTGAGCTCACAGCGCGTAGAAGATATACGAGCCGTTCGCTGGGGGATGTCTGCCGAAACAGCGCACGTGCCAGCGCTCTCGACCGCGCCCTTATAGTCAAAGTTCACAGTTGCTGCTCGAGTTACGCAGTCCCTCTCCTCAGACATCCCTTCCTGCTCCTTCGCCCAGCAATTGACGGGCGTTTCCTTCTGCTTGAGAAGCTATCGACGGCAGGCCTCGCACGCGGGTTGTGTTATTCCGAGTGACGGAGATGGCCAGCTTGTTTCATCTCTGCTTCAGCCATGTTCCTTGCCAACGCTCGCGAGCTATATACGAGTTTACTCGCGGGTAGAACATACAAAGCGCGGAGCGACGTTATCGATTTAGAGTTTATACGGAATATGACGGCGACAGAGAAAACCCTTCCTGAGTGTTCATACAATTGCTAACGCAATAAAAATATAGAAAAACCGTCGTACGCTCGCCTTTTTCCTGGAAAGCTGCATCGTCTCCGCTGTAACGAGTGCGTCCGTTAGAAGAATCATATAATCCGGCGCCTTTTCCATTGCTTTCGTTCTCGCCTCCAATACCTTTTTTACAGGGGACATCTCCTCACCACTTATTTCTTCATAAAGCAGCACGCGTACAATGTCTGCACTAAGCGTTGGACCTACTATGATTTCGCGCTTGTCGGCTACAGTCTGTTATCCCTGTATGCGCGCAAACGCACAAAATGGAGGGAAATCAGTTGATCGCGCACCATAGTCGTGCGAGAGAAGCAAGAGCGGGTGGGCGGCTGCATATCGAAGCAGTATGGGAGACAATTCACAACTGTTATTTCTCGTATATGGACCAGTCGAGAGTATGTACCCTGATGATGTCACGTGAATCACTGTTCTGGCATCACGAAGTGCACCAAAAGACAAGAAACGCCAGAGAGAATAATGCGCTCGTTGTTTTTGTTTTTTGTTGTATTTTCAGAGGCTGTTAGGGGCTCTTTATAAAAATAGGGTGTGCAAACACGGACACAGGAAAGTAGTCAAGACACCAGAAACACCGCTAACAACTGAAAAATCACACAGCGGCGGAACCGAAGGTAGACACAAATATTTATCTGCGCATTCCATACCTATCAATCAAGTGCGAGGAGTGGTCTACGTGAGAGATAGCTGTTCACTCTCTCGACTATTCTCTTATGTCCGTGTTTCCACGTCATGTCTTGTTAACATGACTACCTACCAACTAGCTCAGCTATATTCTAAGTTTGCCATTCTCTTTACCTCTGTATATATTTATCGATTTACTCGAGTAAGAATGAAAGGAAAAAGTGTACTAACGCACCTAGATATATATTTTACTTATCTATTTTATTTGGGTATGCACAGTGTACTAGGTCCAATACTCCAAGAATATGCTATCCAGCGAGTTGGGTCGTCGCCCTTTAAGGCTGAAGGACGCGGCAGCGTTAAGGTCAGGCAATACTCGTGATATTTCTGAAGAAAAAGATACTACAACTTCTGGGGAGCTATTCTCGATGCGTTCATCCAAAGGAGATGTTCACAGTCCCATTCGGCAAAGCGCATTCAGTGATTCGAAAAAAGTCACAGTTTCGCCGCAACGGCGAAGCAATGAATGCGATAGCAACAAATTGGAATGTAACGCGAACTACGGAAACCAGCTCGAAATTTCCAGCGCGTCGCTCAAGAGCAAAGGACGCACGAAAAGAACACACATAAGACGAGCGCGAACTGTCACAGTTGTTACTTATTTCTGTTTGGACAGCGTGCTGCTTTCCCAAACGCGGCCACTGCAGCGAGTGACGTGACCTTCGTACGCTCTGTGACTTCAGCGCGGACATCGCGGGGAAAGCACAAGACAGACAACCCCTCGCTCCACCCCTCCCCCCCCGTCCGCCCCCTTCTTTCTTGGATATGCTCACGAATGCGACCACGCCATATAGGGCGAAGAGAAACGGCGTTGGCAGGAGCGGGGCGAGCTGGCGCCCCGCCCTGCCCCGTCTTTAGGTGCGCCCGTTGCGCTCCTAGCGCCATCTCCCTGGTAATGAAGAAACGCTTATAATCGCCTGCCGTCTCTGAGTACTGCGGTAAAAGGTGTGTATATAAAGGGGTATTCAGACGGGGGAGAAATGCTCGGGGGAGACGGAGGGATTGTGGATCACGTGACCGCGACGTAACGCATTAACGACTGGGCGTGACTCCCCCGCGCCTCCTTGGGGGAGACGGGGACCTTTTCCCCGAAAGAACAAACAATCCCCCGGCGGTGGGGGATATAGCGAAATTTGGGGCTCTTCTTTGCCCACATTGTTGCACTTGCTCCTGCAGAGAGCTGCAGCGGGTGTACAGTCTGCAGCTGCGTGGTCGTCTGCAGCTCGTCGCCCGCAGCTCGTCAAACGGGTGGTGCAAGCCACTAGAGTAGTCTAGTAACACTGGTCTCCCCCTCCGTTCGCCTCGTCCGTGTGAGTGGGGGGTAATTGTGGAGACTTCTTCTCGCGAGCTGACGTCACTAGGCTCCGCCTTTATACCCCGAGTATTTCTCCCCCGTCTGAATACCCCTTAACGCTCGCCGCTATAGCCACCCGGACGATCTGCGCTTTGTGGCATAGTGACAGTAACAATAGTAACAACTTGATGTGGGCTAGTTGGTTCATAATTAGAACAAATAAAGTAACAGCGCGAATGAAACAAGGACGACAAAGGAACGAAGACCACAGGTTAGAGCCACGCGCTGCTGATAGAGAAGGCGCTGGTTCGATTCCGCGCTTCGGAAGCTTTTTTTCGGAATTATTTTTCTTTGGGACTTTTCTATATATATAACATACTTATACATATACGCAGCATGACGGCGGCGACGGCGACGGCAAAAACCAGCCGAGACTGTCCATATAATTGCTATCGCAATAAAAGCGGTGAGCTGTGACGTCACCTCGCTCTTGACCACGTCGCCGCACCGAACCAGCCAGCGCATTCCTAGCGTAAGAAAAGACTGGATTAAATGCACAGAAACTGGAACTTTTCAAGTCTGAATTTGCATATGAATGGGTCCCAGATGTTTGAGAACAATGCAGGGAATGCGTACCGACCTTACAGCTCAGTTACACGAGCGACTGCATTAAACCTAAATCGATGGCTAACACGATCAAAAGACATGTGCACCGAAAATCGGATCTCTGAGGGCTGCGTTCGTGGCATTGAAGCGTATTCCGTCCTTAGCATTTGTGCCGAGAGTGTTTCAAAGCTTTGTAATGTCATGATGGCGCTGTAGAAGAAGAACTGGAAACAGGGGGCACGACCTCTCGCCGATCTCCCGCTATTCAGCGGCCGCTGAATGGACTGTTCATTACATGGACACATCCGGAAGAGCTCCTCCGGCGAAGTGCTGTATTTTATTTTCAGATTCCCCATTCGAATTAAAAAAAAAGGACTAACGGCGGCGCGCCCCAATTATTGAGTGGCGGCGGCGGCGGCGTCCAGAGACGACCACACACGCAGCGTGTGTGGTCGTCTCTCTTCTCTTCTTGTGTACGTGTCTGTTGAAGGCTGGGTTCCTCGTTTTCAAACTCTCTTGGGACTTCGGCGGCGGCGCGAGCGGCGTGACCAAAAACAGGCGGCGGCGGCGGCGGCACGGCGCGGCGGCGCACACCTCTAGCTGACGGCGAGCTATTTATATGCACCATATATTTCCGCATGCTTTCTTGGTCACCAGCGAGATGGCGCGAAGGGCGCAAGGGGCGCGCTCCCGCTCGTTGCGATGTATGCGCGCTTCCTGCTACGCCGGTGCTGTTCGCCCTACAGGGCATGGTCCCCTGCTCGTGCGCTTATCTTGTGGAGGGGAAGGGGGGTTGCATGTCTTGTGCTTTCACCGCGATGTCCACGCTCATGCTGCAGAGCGTACGAAGGTCACTTCGCTCGCTGCAGCGACCGTGTTTGCTAAGGAGAGCGCTGGTCAAACAGGAATAAATAACAACTGTGACAGTTGTTAGTTCGCGCTCGTCCTGTGTGTACCTGTGCGTTGGTCTGGTGCGTCCTATTTTATGTTTGAGCAGCGCGTTTCAAGTGTCGAGCTGTGACGCATGACGTCCTGTGTGTATTCTTTTCCTGCGTCATTTGCGCTTGAACGACCCACTGGGAAATTTCGAGCTGCTTTCCGTTCTTCGCGTTATATTCCAATTTGTTGCTATTGTGTTGGTGCTATTGTGTTTTGTGTTGACACTAAAATCTTGTGTGTTCACAAAGATACCTACACAAGAGAAGTTGCTAAGGTATTTCATATATTGAGGAATGAAAGTGATGCCGTTAGACAACCTTCCCTTGCGTTATCTTCTAAAGAAATTTTACTTATTACCCAGGGGTGACCAGCGAGCCCGCACGAGACGGTGCCTCTCGGAATGACGAATGTATCGTTTTTGGCAATGAGCATGTTCGCTCATTTTAAGCTTTTTGCTTGGTAAACCACATGTCTTTTTTCATTAAGCCCTAGCTGCAAGATCAGCACCGCGTGGGTCACTTCTTTCTTCTGCACTGCATGTTAAGCGCTGTTTTATATTTTTATCATGGTGACATGTCTCACTTGAAGACGACGACAACGAAGTACGCGCGCGAATGCACTGGCGCTGTGGCACGAGCGTAATTCTGGTGTCGAAAGTTAGCCATATTGAGCGGAAAGAGGCAAGAACAAACAAGAACAACAACATCCGATATACCTAACAAGGAACTTCGACAGTGGCCTCAGCACCAGTCACGACTGAACAGGATTCACCAGACGTGGCACTTTACGAGCTCAACACCTTAATCGACGCGTCCAGCACGCAGAAGGTCATGACTCAACTACGCATACATGGCAAGACCTTGGAGTTCAAAGTCGACTCGGGTGCAGCCTGCACACTCATCAGTGAGGCCACGTTCAAAGCCACGTGGACAGATGACCCACCACGGCTTCAAACGGACAACATTCTCCTACGCACATGGTCAGGCCAGTCCCTCCGCGTTCTCGGATGTGCAACGGTGGATGTAGTGCACAAGACAGGAAGTTCACATTACCGCTTCTTGTGATCATGGGAGCAGGTTGTAAGCTCCTCGGACGAAACTGGTTTCCTCATCTGGGTATACAGATCACGGGCATCAATGACGTATCAGACGACAAACTTGTTTCGAAGCTTCTAGACAAGTACCAGTCTGTGTTCGACGCGGACATCTCAGGACACGTCGGTCCTGCGGTACAACTTGAACTCGTGGAAGGAGTGAAGCCAAAGTTCCTAAAAACACGACCGGTTCCATTCGCGCTGCGGCCAGCTGTAAAAGCTGCATTGGATCGACTGCAAAGACAAGGCATAATCGAGCCTGCGCAGCATTCGGATTGGGCAACGCCTCTCGTACTTGTTCGAAAGAAAAACGGCTCGTTGCGAATATGCGGCGACTACCGTTGCACAGTGAACCAGGTATCGAAGAAGGCAGACTATCCACGTTCTGGCACTTCACGCTGGTCACCGAGGGATGGTAGCCATGAAGAAGCGCGCAAGGAGCTACGTATGGTGGCCCGGAATCGACAAGGTTCTCGAGGAAACGGTGCGACAGTGCCGTGAATGCCTTTCAACGCAGAAGAGCCCACTCAAAGCTCCTATTCCCTCCTGGGACCGTCCCAAGACACCATGGCACACGGTACACGTTGACTTCGCGGGGCCACTACTCGGGCGCACCTACTTCGTTGTTGTGGATGCACACACAAAGTGGGTGGAAGTCCGGCACGTGGCGCAAGCAACATCCGCGGTTGTCATCGACGTGCTACGAAGCATCTTTGCTACGTTTGGCATTCCCCGAAAGGTCGTCTCCGACAACGGAAAAGCCTTTATTTCCAACGAGATAAGGCAGTTCTATACGGCAAATGGCATACAGGCTACAACAGCACCAGCTTACCATCCTACCACAAACGGCCAGGCAGAACGCTATGTGGCAGAGCTGAAAAGAGCACTCCTGAGGGATACAGACAGGTCCATACAGTGTCGACTTGGAATATTCCTGTATCGGCAGCACACGACCATTCACACTGCTACAGGAATGTCACCTGCGAGAGCAATGTTTGGACGAGAGCTTCTATGTCCTCTCGATCTTCTAAAACAGGAGACGGAAATACACATCCCTGAGAGCCAGGAGACATTGACGAAATCTCGTCGTTTCGCAGTAGAAGAGAGTGCTCATCCGACATGTCCGGAAAAAAAAATTGGACTATCTCCCCGAAGGGAACCCTGATGGGATGCGAAGCTGCAGCGTTGCGCACGGGTGGCGTCACGGGTTGAACGGCGCTAACGCGGGTGCTGCGGTGAGCGCTGGAAGATTCGTTTGAAGAGAAACTCGGTGTATCGTTTACTGGTGTAAACGTTTGTTTGAAGCGCAGACACGGGAGGCGAGCGGGCGTTGGAGCCGGCAGCTGCGGCGCTCCGGCGGGTGAGGGAGAGAGTGACGTATGCGCGCACCTGCGAGGGAAGCGTGCGAGGGCAGGGGTGTAGCCAGAAATTTTTTTCGGGGGGGGGGGGGGGGGTTCAACCATACTTTATGTATGTTCGTGCGTGCGTTTGTACGTGTATACGCAAGCAAAACTGAAAAATTTCAGGGCGGGTTTGAACCCCGCCCCCCCTTGGCTACGCCCCTGTGCGAGGGGTGCGTGACGTCAACGCCCAGCTGCGGCGTGACCTACTTGGCACCTCTCCAACACCTGCGCCGAGGGAAGCGCGTTGCCTCGCGTTTGTGCGGACGGTCGGACAGCGTTACACAGGCTAGTCAAAGAGCTGCTACGCATCTAAAAGCCAGATTGGATTGAAGGCGAAATACTGCGCCGCGTCGGACCACGATCCTGGCTTGTAAAAAGCAACCACGGAAATGTTCGGCGTCACCTCAACCATATAAGGAAAGCGAGCCAGACCAGACACACAACCCCATCACCGACATTGGAGCGTAGCAGATGATTTCTCGGACACAACGTCAGAAGAGACGCCGTCGAGTTCTGCTGATCAACGGCCTGACTCGCTCAACATGGAAAACAACCCTCCCTCGCAACCGTCGACCTCGACGCCACAAGCAGGAACCACCAGGCAACTGCGACCACCAGAGGTTAGGCAGCCTCCAGACCGCTATGGGGACTTCGTCTAAGGGGGGAAGAATTGACATGTCTCGCTTGAAGACGACGACGACGAATTGCGCGCGCGAATGCACTGGCGCTGTCGCACGAGCGTAATTCTGGTGTCGAAAGTTAGCCATTTTGTGACTCCAACGCCTAAGCTGCGCTTTTTAAAGTGTTTATGTTTCCTTGTGTACAATAAATCATCGGCAGCCACAAGTGGCTGTACAGACGTAACACATGGAGACATACCAGAATTGTGGCGGATTGGGCCTGTTGGTTGATCATCTTAAACACTTCGCAGCGCAGGAAAAACAGACACAATGAAGACGACACCAGACACAACATACGAACGCTAACTACCAACAAAGGTTTACTGAACATCACATGCGTATATATACCATGCTCAAACACCGTCGCACATGCGCACACTACTTTCTTAGAAAGTACAACTCTTTATCTGAAAGGTGTACAGAGGGGGTGCTGACACATTCTGAACCCAATGAAGATATTTTTTCAGCTTCTATAATCTCGCGAGTGAGTCTATCCCTACTATTGCTGACAACAGTACACTGTGCGAAAAGAGGTTCACAGCTACAAGATCTACAATGCATTGCCAACCAGCCGTCACGTGCTGTTTTCATTACATTTAGCGCATGCTCTTTCAAACGTTCATTTAAACATCACCCTGTCTGCCCTATGTATTGTTTACCACAAGACAGCGGAATACTGTAAACTACATTGGTAGCGCAGGCAACAAATGAACCTTTGTGCTGTTTTTTGCAGCCTCGTTGAACACGAGAGCTCCTCTGATTACAGAGTTTAATGCTGTGGCATTCGCTCGTATGTTGTCTGGTGTCGTCTTCTTTGTGTCTGTTTTTCCTGCGCTGCGAAGTGTTTAAGAAACATACCCACTGGCCCAAACTGCCTCGCTTTTTCAGATGAAATACCTTGCGCGCTGAACTTTATAGTAGAGCCCTTTTGTTTGCTCTTTGTCAATGAATTAATGAACAAATGAATAAACTTTATTTAAAACTGATCCGCCAGTTTTCCTTTACTTTTTGTCTCTTCTACATTTTTTGGCTGCATTTCTGTATCTCGGGATTTTTTGTTTATTTCATGTGTGCAGAAAAAGTGAGTCATTACTAACGCCTGGAGGTGTTCATAGACGCTTGCATTTATTTTCACCAATGAAACTACCCCCACGGCAAAATCTTATAATATATCAGCTGAGATGACGCTTGATAATACCAACTGCTCGCAACTAGTGTCTCCAAATGCTCTCTTCTGCTAATCAATCTAAGAAGATGCGTGGCTTTGTAACACGTCAGACTTAACGTTTCTGCGGCTGCAACAGGCCTTTCACAATCACGTGAAAGACGAAATTGCTTCCTATTGCGTGATCTGGGCGATTTTGAGTGCTGATAGATAAATTTAGTATTTTTATTTTCTGAAAGATAAATAGTTTTGTAGTCAAGAGATCTGCGAAATATCGTCTCGTCAGATAAAAGTGTTGTTAAAATTAAAACAGGTAACTGACCAACGTAAAACAAAATCATGCATCGGAAACCGTACGGATGCGTTGTTCAGTAGCATGTTTCCTCCTTAAGTGTAATTAATTTCTGTGTATCAAAGTTTAACCCGGTAAATGTTCGCGAAGGTGTTGCGCCATCCTGATATTGTCACGTGGTTGTAACGGCAATAAAGCAAAACGCAGCCGATGAGGATGGAACGCTTTGCTGGGCGAAGTTTTACCCAATAAAACAAGCAACACTCAAAATGCAGCGAGAGCGGCAAACGCAGACTTCAGTCAGCGGTAATCTGATCGTCTGTGGAACGCGTCGGCTGATAGACATGAGTGAACGAACCTTCTAGCGCTATCGCTGGTGCTTGCGTTATGTTCCGAATAAACGAACCTTCTCGGCTCTTGCGCGTAATCATAACACAACAATCTGAAATGATCGCGAAGCTTTCCAAACATTGCGGCGTGACCTGCGCTGAGATGCTAAGTGCTTTTGTGGCTGAAGCACAATCACAGATAAAAATCAGTTCAGTACGCTTGGCAATATCATTACATCACGTAGATAAGGTGGACTGAGACTAAGAAACACCCCTGACAGCCGTCGCTTCCAAGTAAATTTATGCAAGACCTGCTTTTGACTGAAGTAAGAACGCGAACTGAAAATCTATGTTGGCACGTGTACCTCTCACATGACACAAAAGCAAAATGATGAATGGGTTCAGATGGTGCTTCTGTGTATACATTGTGCTGTTTTTTATTGCAAATTCAACCGTACAGTTTTTTTTACATGCGTGCAGGAAGTTCTCTGCGTAAAATATCTTATTGTTGTCTCTTTCTAGGTTAGCTCAGCGCTAAGCGAACACTCATCTAGGAATAATAGTAAAAAGCTTTTTGGATCTCCTAATGTATAAAGCAGATACAGTTTCCTCTGTACACACTTTCTTTGCCCTTTGATCAGCCATTAGATCACATGAAAAGAACCTGTCCATATTTAGGCAGTTTCATTAAAGTTACATCCCTGGTTGCTTTCGGTTCAGGTGGTCCCAAGCTGTGGCGAGGCATGGCCCAGGCCAATGATCCAGACGACAGGCCCGAACCTCATCTTGCTTCACCCAAGCACTTTCAGCTTCGTGTTCGTGGGTCCCGCTGGTGGTTGTGACGTGTCCGATAGGGCACTTAAGCGGTACCGCGATCACCTGCTCTTCAATGGCTGCGCGAAGACGGGAGGAGTGTCTGACAGCTTGCGATGGACACCTCGTCGCAACCATCCTGGTGGTGTGCCGGTGGCCGACATCAGCTCACTGCTCGTCCACCTCCGTGGACCATGTGAACACACCCCGTACCTCGACATGGACGAATCATGTGAGCTGCGTGCCTGCAGTCGGCGTACTTTCAGTCAACAACAAATATTTGGCGATGTGACGCAACACTACAGTGATTGCTGCTGTGTAAGCTAGTGAAGAGACATCACTAACTTACACAGCTATTGTACTGGAACGGCTACGTTAACCATGTACGCTAACTGTAGATATGAAGAACCCGTTAATATCCTGCACTCTTTTCGTTTAGTAAGCACTGTATTCTCCAGAGTAGCTCGGTTAAACTTTGCAACTGGTTCTTTCCAGGAGCAAACGTCTTGAGAGCCTCAACTCACTGTTTTTCTATAGAAGGCCTGACAGCATGTGGCTTAGTGGCAGTCTTGACTTTCACCCTTAGGTGCATATGTCTCCATTCACATTACACCCACCCCTTCTTCACAGTATGCTAGCAAACTTGAAGCGCGTTTCCTTCATATCGTTTCCTTCATATCCTAGCGTTTCCTTCATATCCGCTCACGTGGGAGGCCTAGGCCAAGAAACTTAAATTGCTGGTTCATAATAAAGTTTATTCCTCCTCCTCCTTCATAACCGCTCTCACACTCTCTTCCTATTTTCGTTCATGTGAAACCTAAGTTCGTGCATTACTTTTGTCTCGTAGATACTCTGCAACTGACGGCAAAGGCCCAGCCATCCCTGACGGCGGACTCGGTTTGGGGAATACTCCGGGGCCTGGAAACGTTCAGTCAGATTGTCTACCCTTACGACGGTACTCAGGTGGGAGGCAATGTTTCGAATAAGCAATGACGCTGTTATTCCCTAGTAAGCAAATCAGTGGAATCAATCAAAACTCGTTTTATGCTGGAAAAATATTGCATACACGGGAAAGAGTGGATGGAGAGACACCTTCTGTGCTACAGCTTTATTGTCTTCAGAAGCTGGCTCCGAGCTAGTTGTTACATTGAAATTTGAAACCAGTAAGCGCACGAAGACGGGGACAAGAAGACGACACACAGAGCGCTACAATTCAAAGTAATATTTATTGCAACACAAACACGCCATACATGCAGTTCCTTCGCTCATCACATGGTAACAGCGCATGCTTGAGAGCTAGGCTATCGATTTTTTTCTTATTATTATTTTTCCTTTTTTTTCTTACGATTAGAGACATTGTTAATGTACGCACGTAAACTGGGCGATGAAACGATAAAGCGCTTGATACCATGCAACAAAAAGTTTTTTACAAAGCTCATGAATGCGCTCTCAAAGCCAGAATCGACCGTGTAAGAAAGCCACAGGTCGGCACTCTAAGAGTATACTCACTCATCCTCATTGACCCCAATTTTTAACGCAATAGTGTTTTATGCCGGGGTCCACCACGGCTCCACTGACGCATTTCCGTCTCGGATATGACGTTGTAAAATATAAAGACTAACATATGGCAAAGAAAAAAACTAGAAGACAAAGTTCCGTCACCGGCAGTCGAACTTACGACCCCTCGATCCCCAGCTCACAGCGCGAAACGACTCGGCGACAGACGGCACGATCTTCGCCATACTAACGGCGTGCTATTTGTATACACGATTTGCCAGTGGCGCTACTCAAAGATCGGGGTACATCTGCGTGCTTTGTTATCACTAGCGAGATGGCGCGAATGGCTCGAAAGGCACGCTTTAAAGGTCGTCGCCCCACGCGTTGAGATGAGCTTGCGCCTCTACAGGGCGTGGTCGCTCGTGCGCCCGCACTTATCTTGTACGTCTTGCGTCCTCACCGCAAGCTTGCGTTGAAGTTACAGAGAGCACGAAGGCCACTTCTCTCACTGCAGCGGCCGCTTTTGCGAAAGAAGCGCGCTGCTCGCACACAAATAAGTTACAACTGTGACAGTTCGCTTATCCTGTGTATACTTGTGTGTTCGTTTCGTGCATCCTCCATTGTATTTGACCAGCGCGCTTTAACTGTCGAGTTGTAACAGTTGTTAGTTCGCGCTCATCCTGTGTATGTTCGTTCCGTGCGTCCTTTCTGCTTGAGCAACGCGTTGGAAGTTTCGAGCTGCTTGCCGTTCGCGTGACATTACAACTTGTTGCTATAGCATTCATTCCTTCGCCCTCGGGGCGAAGGAATGAATGCACGTCTGTGAAGACACGTTTTACTTTCGTGTTATACCGATTCCTATGACAGAGGGATCAGCCATGTTTTTATTTTCAGCCTTCGCACACCCTCACGCTCATACTCACGCCTACTGACACTCATAGGCACTCACTCACGTTCATACTCGCGGGTGCTAACACTCATGGCCATTCACATTCATGCTCACATGTACTCACATTCATAGGCACTCACTTTCATACTCACCCATACTCACACTCATAGGCACTCACTGCATTCAACTCACGGGTATTCACCCTCATGTGCACTCGCTCGCGTTCATACTCACGCCCCCTGACACCCACTGATGCTCACTAACATTCATACTAAAGGCCTACTCACACTCATAGGCAATCCCTCACGTTCATGCTCACACCTCACGCCCATTCTTACTCACTCGCGTTCATACTCACGCCCACTGACGCTCATAAGCACTCACTCAGGTTGACTCACGTCTACTCAGACCCATCGATACTCATTCCAGTTCATACTCTCGCCAACTCACACTCATAAGTGTTCACTCACGTTCAGTAACGCCTCTCGCACTCATTGCTACTCACTCACGTTCATACTCACGTGCACTCACTCTCATACCTACTCACCCACATTTACACTCTCACCTACGCACACTCATAGCACAAGTCTATTCGTACGCACTCACGTTCACACTCACGCCATCTCACACTCATAGCATTCACTCACCTTCATACTCACGCCTGCTCACGCCAATTGGTACTTACTCGCGTTCATACTCACGCCCACTCACACTCATAAGTACTCACATTCATAGTCAAGTGTAGTTATGGCCCACTTATGGCCCTCGCTCACGTTCATACTCATACCTGCTTGTACCCATCAGTACTCACTCGCCTTCAGTTCACACTCACACCCACTCACATTGATAAGTACTCACTCACGCCTAATCACACAGGTGTTAGCGTTTATACTCACGCCTACTGCACTCGTAAATTAGGCTACCTTCATACTCATGTCTGCTCACATTCCTCGTCACTCATTCATACTCACATTCACGCCTTTGAAATGAGTGTACTCATGGAAGAACATGTCAAGCTTTCTGCTCTACTCACACTCACATGCGGCCCCTGACGTTCATATTAAAATACATTCCCGCTCACAAATACTCGCGTTATACACGTCTACTAGCTCCCATCTTCGATCATTCCACTCGCACCCACTCAATGTCGCCGGTTCTTATTCACGTCTGTCAGCCACACTGGACGTTTTGTATGCATTCGCATCTAAGATGACCTCAGATGTTCTCGTTATATCCGAACATGCAGATTTGTAATGGATATTAGGGACAAACAGCGGACGTTAACACTCGTTCAAGAGTAATGTCCAATGTATATGTTTTATGCGGGATGTCTGCGGATTTTCGCCGTAGATCGATATCCGGGAGCAGACACCAGCCTCGGTCAGAGCGGATTCTTGTGGAGCATTACATCGACTGTTCAGTAAATGCTCCTTAATTTGGATTTCACGGGACCGGAAAAAAATGTTCGAATTAACCGAATGCCGATTTATCGAAAGTATCCAGAAAACATTAAAGAAGTGTCTATTACAGCAATGCATTTGCATTTTCCTTATGAATACGTACATTCATGATTGTCACGACTCGGGGCCGAAGCAGAAGCTCCTCCTAAGGTGTGGCATCGGGGTTGGGCCTCTGGTGTATGGCTTGCGCCAATCGCCGGGTATGAAGGAGTGAAGGGCCTTCTCCAATGAAAGGACAACAAGCTTTAATAATGTGTCTAATCAACGATAAAGATATTTCCAACGAACAGAACATTTAACCTCAAATAAAGGCGGTCTAGTTATAGATTCCGCAATTATTGCGAATAGGTGCAACATGCACAAAAGTTCGAATATGTATCGACAATGCGCAATATCGAATGGACGACCAAACAGTAAGAGCTCAACCAATAATTAGAGTTCGCAGTCCACTGATTTCAAGCGAGTGACATACATAACCGGGAGCAGGGAGCCCTTCAAAACCGGCGCCGTTCATAAGTGACCCTCGAAGCTGGCGAGACGGGTCGGCGGCGGCTCCACGATGACTGGAGGTGTTGTGTTTCCGTACGTGTTGTTCGCTGCGTTGTGTCCCAGGAGTTGCCCAGCATGGATCTCTTCTCCCGCGCAGAGCAGACTGTCGAAGTATTCGCAAAGGCCACGAACTATAGGTGGCGCGCCGTGCGATTCGAAGTGGCGCCCGGAGGAGGGTCAAACGGTTTGTTAGCATAGAAACAGATAGGGCGTACGGCCGTGCCACTTTCACCTGATGAAGTCACGAGCTGCACTGAAATGTGCAGCTCGTGAAGCACCCATTCAGTAGCGCTTGCGCAACAGCCATGCTCACACTCTAGCCGTGCGCTATTCACTTCACTCGGATGTTGCAGGTTCGATCAGATCGATCGAAACATAAATATCGAAAAGAAAGCACACGTATGCTTTTCGCAACGTCGAACAATTCAACGTTGCGAAAACTTCGTCGAACAACAATGCCGTTCAGAAGGTACCGGTGAAGTACAGCTGAAGTTAGCAGAGAGGCGTGGATCGTGGCCTGACTGCACGTTTCATCGCGCTTACCATTTCGATTCGGCTGGTCGAGCTCGAGCGCGTTGGCGGCATTCGGCGCTTCATAATATCCACGATAAGTTGCGCCACATACAATGCACGAGAAAAGCTGTGCTTTTATTTTGATCTCGCTCAAGCATACTATACATTAAGTACATTCAAAGTGACTTACGACCGTGAAAAAAACATTAACGCACGAGGGGACGTGCAGTGTAACTCTCTTCTCGTGAGTTCGCTCCCCGTGCTCGTTCATCGTCGCTCTCGGTGCTTTCACAACCTTCTACATCCAGTGAAAAATCCTTGTCATAAAGATGGTTTTTCAACATCACTGCTGAAAGCAATCTGAAGAATTTCCTCCGCCGAACAACTTGGACCACTCCGCGTCACCATGTTTGCAGTTAGAGAGACATCTGGGCACATGAGAACATTTTGCTCTCAAACTGGTCAACAAGAAAATCACTTGCAGTGTGCTGCCACCTATCAACAAACGTACAAAAGCAAGCAGCGCAGCGCTGGCTGTGAAAGCCACACTCAGGTTAGAGTGACCACTCTACTCAGGTGAAGGACGGCGTTGAGAGCGTTTCCATGATAGGCGTGGAGCAGACGCGTCTTCGAGTTACTGAAACGTCGCTCGCACGATTCATAACGGCGCTTTCCTGACAACGGATAGAGGCCCTATTTTAAAGTATCGCCAATTTGAGAATGCTTAGTTATAGAAGAGCACATCGCGAGCCTGCGCGACTTCCCGCGTACAATGTTATGGTATCCATGCACTACAAGGACACTGACGAATGCTATATGCAAGCAAAACAGGGTGAGTTTCAACTGAAAAGGTAAGACGATAACATTTACCTAACCTACGTGGCTACAGAAAAATGCCTCCACCTCCCCGAAGGGAATTGTGAGGAAATGCGAATGCATTTCTTGCGCCTAGAGTACACGGCGCAGTAATTTTAATGGCGTAAATTAATGACGAGACGAGGATTTGTACCGTAACCATTTATTTACACATTCATCAGCACCTGTTTGTGTTGTCATTGTACCTGACGGCCATAATCTCAGCCTTGTGGTCGCCGTTAGCGTTTCACAGCGGCGTCTCGAGCACACATTTCTTCATGAGAGGCGCCCAGCCAGCGGACGGGAGAGTGGGGCGCAGGGAGGAGAGAGAGCGAACAGCGAGAGAAGGAGCGGCGAAGCACTGCACCCAATGCCACCTAGAAGAGCGGCGCGCGCCCGCGCAAACCGCGGTGAGGGGGCGGAGCGCGCGCAGTCACGTGGGGTGTGACGTCGCTGCGCCGTTGCTACAGACGCTCCTCTCCGCTCCTCGCGCCGTTGCTATGGGACGGCGGATTCAGGGTCGCTTATAAAGTGCATTCGCACTTAAAACCTCGCGAAGCTGATATGTGCACGCTGTGGGCTATCAGTGAAAGCGCCAGTTGCCACGTATTTTCACGTAAACTTCGCGTCTCGCAAGAACGTGCAAACATTCAAAGTCGCAGTGTTCCTTTCTTCATAGGCGTGCGCAGGGCTCCCCTTCAGGCGGGGGGGGGGGGGGGCGAAGGCGGACGAACGTTCATCGCAGCGCCCCCCCTCCCTATTAAGTCAATGTATGAGGCAGACTTTGTGCCCCCCCCCCCCCAGGTGACTAGAAGGGGGCGGCAGCCTCCCCCTCCCCCCCTGCGTAGGCCCATGCCTTTCTTGCCAACGTGTTAACACTGAGGCCATAAGTCGGCAAAAAATTTGGAGCTCACTCAGACTCCCTCATGAATTATATTTTGCCTTAGAATAACAGAGAGCTGAGCTAGTTCGTACGTATTCATTCTAAAAAGAGACAGGGCGTGCAAACACGGACAGAAGAAAGAGATCAGGACACCACAAACGCCGACTAACAACTGAAGAGACGCACAACGGCTGAAAAGAAAGAAGGCACGAAAACTTATCTGCGCATGCCCATGCAACCGGCGAACCTATCAATCCGGCACGCGTGGCGGTCTACGTGGAAGATGACTGTTAAGGCATTTGATTTCATCTTTATGCAAGCTAATCGACGGTTGGCTCACGCATGCGCTACCACTATTCTCGATATGCCATGCTTCAATCATCAGACGCGTTTCTTCATTTCTATGCCGGTACAACACTGCGCATTCATCGAATTTTGGCGTGCACTTACAATCTCGACAATGTAAAGATAGATTAGATGGTGAGCCTCCTGTTAGCGATCTCTTATGTTCCAACAATCTCTGGTTAATGCTTCGGCCCGTCTGTCCTACGTAGAAGCGGCCGCAGCTGAAAGGGACCTTATACACCACACTCGTACGGCAATCAGTGAATTTGTTGGTGTGTTTTACGAAACAATTATCGGTCCGCTTCTTGTCTTTTACTCGCTCATTCTTCCTCTGCACAGCGGCACAAATCTTACCTAGCTTATTGGCAGCCGTGAAAACAACATTAACGCCGTATCTACTTCCTACTTTCTTTAGCCTGTGAGATATGCAATGAATGTACGGAATACCTACGACACGTTTCTTCCTATCGCTTTCTGCAACCATGCTCGGACTTAACACAATAGACTTCTTTAAACGCTCAGCGACCGTGGCCACTGCATCACGAGGATACCCTACATCTAAAAGACGCGTAACCTGTGCGCTAAAGCTATCACTCATTTTGTGCTCACACGACTTGGTGAGGGCTGACTTAAGGCAAGACATGGCGATGCCGTTTTTTACAACCTTCGAGTGCTTCGACGAAAAATTTAACAGCGGTTTGGAAGATCTAGGAGAATACTGCCAGCACACGTGGTTCTTCTGGAACGTTAAGGAAATGTCTAGAAATTGTATTCCATTATTCTGAGGCACCTCTTTAGTAAAGCTCAGCCCTCCTCCATTTAATTCAAATTTTTCGCTCACGGAAGTTACCACCTTTTCAAAGTCCTCATCACTACAAAAAATCAAGTAGTCGTCCACATAACGAAAAACCTTAATAACCGAATTACCTAAGGCGCCTTCCAAAAGATTGTCAACCTTGCTAAGGTATAAATCACTGAGAACCGGAGCAACCTTAGAACCAATACAAATCCCTGATTTCTGCACATAAACGCCTTCCTTCCAACCTACCAGCGTCGACTTTAAATACATGGAAAGGATTTCTAGAAATGCCCCGGTAGAAACACCACATTTATCGGTGAAAACCGTCTGGTCGCCTTGTTCGTTAATACATTCATTAACACATTTTAACAAGTCCTTATGCGGCAAAGAATAATATAGGTCTTCAATATCCATACTAAAAGCTTTACAACAGCCGGGGTTCTCCTCTGAGAGGAACTGAACTAGCGCCTGAGAATTACGCATACGAAAAGGGTCTGAAAAACTCAAAGAGGTTAAGCAGTTCTGCAAATAACTAGATACAGCGACTTGCCAGGTGCCTTGCTCTGAAACGATTGCTCGAAACGGAATCTCGTTCTTATGTGTTTTGGCTGAAAAAAACAATTCTAAAGTAAGTGATTTAGCCTTCTTGACATTACAAGCTATTCTCTCAAGATTATGTCTTAACAAAAGGTCGACAGCACGTTGCCTAACTACCGATGGCTTAAGTTTTACCGTCCTAAAATTCTTTTCTATGGCTGTTAATGCTTTTTCTGAGAACAAACTTTCCGGCATAATTACAAAATACCCTTCCTTATCTGAAATTACTGGCCTGAGTTTCTTCTCGACACAGTAATTAACCAAAGGCCGGATAGGATCAGAACACTTGAGATGCATATTAGAATCCTTGATGCTAGCAACGCAGTCCGAAATGCAGTGGGAACGCTCTTCTTCAGAAACAAGTCTAGTGATTGTACGCGGCAAACTTAAAACGTCTATTGGTTTCAGGTTCGGCTTAAAACAGTATTTAGGACCTAAGGCTAGGGTTTTGCAGTGACTATCATCTAAGGCAGCTCCTCCAAGGACTAGCAAGTTATTTTGCGGTGAAACAGTAGAAATAATCTTCCTCTTACATGGTTGAAGTTCTCGAAGTTTTACCCTCCATATGAATTCCGCATGCTGGTTAGCTACCCTCATCCAGTCGGCGTATATCTGCTTCTGGCGGCGGTCGTCACGTGAAGTCGAGCAACGGACCTTGAGGCATTCCTGGTAAAATCTCACTTGACGCCATGATTCCGCGGTCAATATGGCACATATCCTCCTGGCATGTCCGGTAGATGGTTGCAGAAAGCCGCACAAAAGCTGAACTTCAACTGGGCAAACTCTATTCTTAGAAAACCATGAAAAGTTCTAGCACGGACCAAGCAAATAGCAATTAAAGAAGCCAAGGAGGCAGGATTGTTCAGATAAGTAGGAGAACACGGAAAAGGGCTCAGAGTACTAGAAATGAAGCTTAGAATAACAGAGAGCTGAGCTAGTTGGTACGTATTCATTCTAAAAAGAGACAGGGCGTGCAAACACGGACACAAGAAAGAGATCAGGACACCACAAACGCCGACTAACAACTGAAGAGACGCACAACGGCTGAAAAGAAAGAAGGCACGAAAACTTATCTGCGCATGCCCATGCAACCGGCGAACCTATCAATCCGGCACGCGTGGCGGTCTACGTGGAAGATGACTGTTAAGGCATTTGATTTCATCTTTATGCAAGCTAATCGACGGTTGGCTCACGCATGCGCTACCACTATTCTCGATATGCCATGCTTCAATCATCAGACGCGTTTCTTCATTTCTATGCCGGTACAACACTGCGCATTCATCGAATTTTGGCGTGCACTTACAATCTCGACAATGTAAAGATAGATTAGATGGTGAGCCTCCTGTTAGCGATCTCTTATGTTCCAACAATCTCTGGTTAATGCATCGGCCCGTCTGTCCTACGTAGAACCGGCCGCAGCTGAAAGGGACCTTATACACCACACTCGTACGGCAATCAGTGAATTTGTTGGTGTGTTTTACGAAACAATTATCGGTCCGCTTCTTGTCTTTCTTATCGGTCCGCTTCTCTGTGTTGTTCTATGCCAGTGTTGTACCGGCATAGAAATGAAGAAACGCGTCTGATGATTGAAGCATGGCATATCGAGAATAGTGGTAGCGCATGCGTGAGCCAACCGTCGATTAGCTTGCATAAAGATGAAATCAAATGCCTTAACAGTCATCTTCCACGTAGACCGCCACGCGTGCCGGATTGATAGGTTCGCCGGTTGCATGGGCATGCGCAGATAAGTTTTCGTGCCTTCTTTCTTTTCAGCCGTTGTGCGTCTCTTCAGTTGTTAGTCGGCGTTTGTGGTGTCCTGATCTCTTTCTTATGTCCGTGTTTGCACGCCCTGTCTCTTTTTAGAATGAATACGTACCAACTAGCTCAGCTCTCTGTTATTCTAAGCTTCATTTCTAGTACTCTGAGCCCTTTTCCGTGTTCTCCTACTTATCTGAACAATCCTGCCTCCTTGGCTTCTTTAATTGCTATTTGCTTGGTCCGTGCTAGAACTTTTTCATGGTTTTCTAAGAATAGAGTTTGCCCAGTTGAAGTTCAGCTTTTGTGCGGCTTTCTGCAACCATCTACCGGACATGCCAGGAGGATATGTGCCATATTGACCGCGGAATCATGGCGTCAAGTGAGATTTTACCAGGAATGCCTCAAGGTCCGTTGCTCGACTTCACGTGACGACCGCCGCCAGAAGCAGATATACGCCGACTGGATGAGGGTAGCTAACCAGCATGCGGAATTCATATGGAGGGTAAAACTTCGAGAACTTCAACCATGTAAGAGGAAGATTATTTCTACTGTTTCACCGCAAAATAACTTGCTAGTCCTTGGAGGAGCTGCCTTAGATGATAGTCACTGCAAAACCCTAGCCTTAGGTCCTAAATACTGTTTTAAGCCGAACCTGAAACCAATAGACGTTTTAAGTTTGCCGCGTACAATCACTAGACTTGTTTCTGAAGAAGAGCGTTCCCACTGCATTTCGGACTGCGTTGCTAGCATCAAGGATTCTAATATGCATCTCAAGTGTTCTGATCCTATCCGGCCTTTGGTTAATTACTGTGTCGAGAAGAAACTCAGGCCAGTAATTTCAGATAAGGAAGGGTATTTTGTAATTATGCCGGAAAGTTTGTTCTCAGAAAAAGCATTAACAGCCATAGAAAAGAATTTTAGGACGGTAAAACTTAAGCCATCGGTAGTTAGGCAACGTGCTGTCGACCTTTTGTTAAGACATAATCTTGAGAGAATAGCTTGTAATGTCAAGAAGGCTAAATCACTTACTTTAGAATTGTTTTTTTCAGCCAAAACACATAAGAACGAGATTCCGTTTCGAGCAATCGTTTCAGAGCAAGGCACCTGGCAAGTCGCTGTATCTAGTTATTTGCAGAACTGCTTAACCTCTTTGAGTTTTTCAGACCCTTTTCGTATGCGTAATTCTCAGGCGCTAGTTCAGTTCCTCTCAGAGGAGAACCCCGGCTGTTGTAAAGCTTTTAGTATGGATATTGAAGACCTATATTATTCTTTGCCGCATAAGGACTTGTTAAAATGTGTTAATGAATGTATTAACGAACAAGGCGACCAGACGGTTTTCACCGATAAATGTGGTGTTTCTACCGGGGCATTTCTAGAAATCCTTTCCATGTATTTAAAGTCGACGCTGGTAGGTTGGAAGGAAGGCGTTTATGTGCAGAAATCAGGGATTTGTATTGGTTCTAAGGTTGCTCCGGTTCTTAGTGATTTATACCTTAGCAAGATTGACAATCTTTTGGAAGGCGCCTTAGGTAATTCGGTTATTAAGGTTTTTCGTTATGTGGACGACTACTTGATTTTTTGTAGTGATGAGGACTTTGAAAAGGTGGTAACTTCCGTGAGCGAAAAATTTGAATTAAATGGAGGAGGGCTGAGCTTTACTAAAGAGGTGCCTCAGAATAATGGAATACAATTTCTAGACATTTCCTTAACGTTCCAGAAGAACCACGTGTGCTGGCAGTATTCTCCTAGATCTTCCAAACCGCTGTTAAATTTTTCGTCGAAGCACTCGAAGGTTGTAAAAAACGGCATCGCCATGTCTTGCCTTAAGTCAGCCCTCACCAAGTCGTGTGAGCACAAAATGAGTGATAGCTTTAGCGCACAGGTTACGCGTCTTTTAGATGTAGGGTATCCTCGTGATGCAGTGGCCACGGTCGCTGAGCGTTTAAAGAAGTCTATTGTGTTAAGTCCGAGCATGGTTGCAGAAAGCGATAGGAAGAAACGTGTCGTAGGTATTCCGTACATTCATTGCATATCTCACAGGCTAAAGAAAGTAGGAAGTAGATACGGCGTTAATGTTGTTTTCACGGCTGCCAATAAGCTAGGTAAGATTTGTGCCGCTGTGCAGAGGAAGAATGAGCGAGTAAAAGACAAGAAGCGGACCGATAATTGTTTCGTAAAACACACCAACAAATTCACTGATTGCCGTACGAGTGTGGTGTATAAGGTCCCTTTCAGCTGCGGCCGCTTCTACGTAGGACAGACGGGCCGATGCATTAACCAGAGATTGTTGGAACATAAGAGATCGCTAACAGGAGGCTCACCATCTAATCTATCTTTACATTGTCGAGATTGTAAGTGCACGCCAAAATTCGATGAATGCGCAGTGTTGTACCGGCATAGAAATGAAGAAACGCGTCTGATGATTGAAGCATGGCATATCGAGAATAGTAGTAGCGCATGCGTGAGCCAACCGTCGATTAGCTTGCATAAAGATGAAATCAAATGCCTTAACAGTCATCTTCCACGTAGACCGCCACGCGTGCCGGATTGATAGGTTCGCCGGTTGCATGGGCATGCGCAGATAAGTTTTCGTGCCTTCTTTCTTTTCAGCCGTTGTGCGTCTCTTCAGTTGTTAGTCGGCGTTTGTGGTGTCCTGATCTCTTTCTTCTGTCCGTGTTTGCACGCCCTGTCTCTTTTTAGAATATATTTTGCCCTTAGGGCTTACAAAGATTCACACTGACCAAAAGGTTTCTCAACCGGACTCACTCAGACTCACGAAAATATTACTCAGCCTGACTCACTCAGACTCACGGCTCGATCTGAGTCTGAGTGAGTCGACCCAGGAGTGAGTTTGTCGACCTATGACTGAGGCTATAGCACAGCTGGACAAGGCAACGACTGCGTAGAGCTGCCATTTCGTCGTCTGCTAGCCCTTGTCGAGTGGATGCTCCTGAATTCCGTTTGGCGGCGCGACAGTCTATAAGCATTTAGAGCGCCTCGATGCGCGGGCCCCCGTTTAGAGTGGTGTCAGCTTTTGAAAGGGCAGGTGCAGCCTCCTCGGCCTTGGCGGCAGCGTGGCCGCCATTTTGAATCCCCCGCCCGGTCACTTGTCTTGTGCTTGCCGCGCGTGCTGTTTTCAGGACGGTGCTCGTTTCCCTCCAGTTTTATGCGCTCGCTACCGTCACCATGGCCGGGTGTTGCGTGCCGCAGTGCACGAATCGTTCTAGGAACGCTGGGAGCTGTATCGTTTTAGAAGATACGAGGTTTCTTTGGACAGTAAAAATCAAACGTGACAAGCGGCATCCGAAGAACACGTTATGCACTTGCAGAGTAAGTTTCCGGCCGGTATTTTGAATGCACATGCAAGGATAACTTCTGCCGGTGTTAACCTTGCGTAATAAATGGACACACTGATATCAGCTACATGCTTAAAATGCATTGGTTCACGTGTGCATGAATCCTGCATTTTTCTTCGCAAACATTATTTACTGGACTTGGTTGGTCCTGTATCTGCCTTTGATTTTTGCTTTCGCTATTTTTGTAATTTCAAATGTATCATGGAATATATTATGCGTGTTTTTCTGGAGATCAGATCCTTCTTTTTTCCTAATAATAATTATTTGTGAGAATTTACGTCCCAAGAACCCCGATATGATTATGAGAGGCATCGTATATAGTGGAAGGCTCCCGAAATTTTGACCATATGTTGTTCTTTAACGTACACCTAAATCTAAGTACGCGGGCCTCTGTCATTTCACATCCATCGAAATGGGGCTGCTGCGGCAGGGATTCCATGCCGCAACCTTCGGGTCACCAGTCAAGCACAATAACTAAAACCACGGCGGGTTCTTGTTTTTTATATCCTTCCCTGTTTCTGTGTTTCAAGGTTACATTTTCCTCCTGTCTTAAATAATTACACAGTTCCGGTTTTTTTTTAATCATTTGCGATCACTGTGAATCGACTAGTGGCAGTTGTGTTTTATTGTGTAATTTTCGTTTTATTTGTGTAATTGCTTCTGTCAGCGCAGCATTAATGCGCACAAATAAATGGCCTGTACACTGGATATTAACGCGCGCACGCACACACACACACAAACACACACACATTCATTATCTTATTTCTTTGAGCAAGCATAATTTATTTCTTAATAATGTAAGCACTGAAGGCTCATACAGGAATGCGCATACAAACAGTTCTCGCGAAGCGTCTATACAAAGAAGACGCATGAAAACAAGAAGACGGGGAAATGATTCCTGACCATCTCGAGTAGCGCCGAAGATGGCTGATGGTGACCTCGCGAGAAAAATGAGAGCCGAAAACAGCAGGGTCATTCCACACCAAACGTCTCATTTCGGCGACCATCTCAAATGTACACCAAAAAGTCGTGCTCATTCAGTGCATTGAAAAAAGTGAAATGCTAGAATATTTCAGAGAGGAAACGGTTTTTGGTCACGTGGGAGCCTTTCGAATTTCGCAGAATGTCGTCTGAGTGTAGTTTGTGAGAAAAATTATTCTGACAGTATCGTTTCTTCTTTGAATACCAATTTGGCTGAGATATTAAGCAAAGATGTTTGTGTAAGGTGTTGGATGGTCAGTAATGTTACTCTAATTTTTCTGTCATATACGCCTGCAGAAATTTCGCCAAAATATCCTATGTTTGCAATTTTTCGTTTATAATATTGCTCTATATATGAATATCTGAGTAATGAATACTTACTCTGCACAATGCATATTTTGCGTTAGAAATATTTTTTTAAATTATAAATGTGATGTTTTCGAATTTTGCGAGCAAGAATCGCAAATTTGAGAAAATCATCATTTTGGTCCACATTGAGACGCAATTTACACCACGTGGTGCTCCAATTAAAAATCAGCTTAATACCTCGATCGAAAGCAAATAAATAGTTATTCTTATATGATAAGTTTTATCAATACAATTTTTGTTTTAAGGAAGAAAATATTTTTGAAGTTCCCCATTACCGGTTATCTTCCCATTTGGTCATACAGCAGCTTGCTCGTCTAAGTTTCCCATTGCTGTTAATGGGGAACTTAAAGAAAATTATTTCTTCCTTAAAACAAAAATTTGTATAAACAAAAATTATACTGCTAGAACTTATCATATAAGAAGAACTATCTATTACATTTCGATTGAGGTATAAAGGTGATTTTTAATTGGAGCACCACGTGGTTAAATTGAGTCTCAATCTAACCAAAATAATGATTTTCTTAAATTTGTGATTTTTTTCTCCTAAAATTTAGGAAGATCAGTGGTCTGAAAGTATTTTTAACGCAAAGTATACCTTCTGTAGAGTGAGTATTAAATACTGAGATATTCAGATATAACGCAATATTATAAAGGAAGAAATGCAAACATTTCGGCGAAGCGTATGGCACAACAATTCCGGTAATATTATTCAGCTTCTAACACCTTACAAAAACGCCTTTACTTAATATCTCAGACAAATTTGGCATTGAAACAAGAAACGATACTCTAAGAATAATTCTTTTGACAAACCACACTCAGACGACATTCGGCGAAATTCTAAAAGCTCCCACGGGACCAAAAATTTTGTCCTCTCCGAAATGTCCTAGCATTTCACTGTTTTCAAAGCGCTAAATGAGCACAATTGTTTTCGAGTACATTCGAAATGGTCGCCAAAATGGCTGGGACGTTTGGCGTGGAATGACCGAGCATCGAATTACCCCGTCGTTTGCAGTAAGCACTTCCTTGTCGCTGGCTTCAAAGACGATACCGAAATTCGACAAGGGAGCGGTGCCCAGCGCGTTGCTGGGATACTGCTCGTAATTATAAGCCTGTACTTTCCAGTGCACGCTGCGGTTTAATGACTCAAATGCGCATTGCTCAGCTTGAATGCGGCCGGAGTGAGGCTAGCCAAAAGCGGAAAATAGTTACTGCTGCCAGCTTCGACGACACTGAAGACCACTGTTGCCCCAGCGGCGCGTCAGCAGATGTGTGACCAGCGTTCGCGCCAACAGGCCAACATGCTCGAACGCAGCTCTTAATTTGAGAAACACTTCAGGCGTTGCGTTCAATGACACGGTGACAGGGGAGCCGGTGCATACCGAAGCGTTAAGTTGCAGACGAGCGACCTTTCTAGCTGAAAAGCTTGTGTAGTTCCTGAACGGTTTCCGGCGGTTTGTCGGCATCATGATGTCTCACAGGAGGTCCATTTCCAAACTGCTATTCGCCGCGAGATCGGGCTACAGGTGGCAGTACCGTCCCGCGCTAGTGTGGATAGGCGGTTGTCGGCGCGCATACAAACGCACACAACAGCGCTTCGTTGTGAGTGATTCGACATAGTTTCCGGGAAACAAAATGCCTTGACTGCAGCTTTTTGGTAATTGTGCGCTCTTCATTTCCGAATTAATGCACGAAGCGCGCCGAACGTTATTCATATCCAGCTTTTGTGGATGGATGGATGGATGCTATGAGCGTCCCCTTTAAAACGGGGCGGTGACATGTCTGCCACCAGGCTCGAAGAAAAAAAAAAAGAAAGAAAAAAAAGCTTCCTTGTTTCATGTTGGCCTAATACCTTATCTACATTGATTAAATCTATGTTATTATACCAAAAAATATAAATTCACGGTCCATCTCTCTGCCTCTTAAGGCAGAATGACCTTATTTTTCCCCCATTATTTATTTTTGTTCTTTATCTCTACTTTTCTGCCACCAATACTCTAACCGTCTCTTACTTATTTCTATCGCGGACGTGTTCAGCTTTCCATTGTTGTCCCTAAAACCCAAGGCTTCATGTAGACTCGTGCCCACACGTATACCTGGGTGAATATCGCCACATTCAATCAGTACATGTTCCATCGTTACACATCACAGCCAGCGCCTCTGGCGGCCCCGGCGCGAAGCTAGCGCGTTTTCAATGGAACTGGCGAGTTTTTCCCGAATAATTAAGTATACAGGGTGAATGTTGAAAAACGCAGACCACAGAGCGCTTCTGGGAACCTAAACGCACGGGAGGACTGCAGCGATCATGTTGCAGTAAGCTTCAATTTTGTTCCCAGAGCAGTTAAAGATTGTACAATGGGAGTCTATGGAAACGGCGAAAAATGTGGCCTGTTTTTCAAGACAGAAACGGTCACTGTCGTAAAACTAAGCACCTTATGTTAATGGTCAGGAAATCACATGTAGTCCTGACACTGAGCTTTTGTTTGAAGCCATTCTCAACTTGCCGCAATTGGCATAACATTGTTCCCTAACGCGTTTTTTGAAGCGCGGTCGTTCAAATGTTTGTGGTAAATTGATAAACCCTTGCTTACCACAGGCGACAAGGCGTTCACCGTGGCCGAGCGAGCTAATCGCTCAAGTTCAGAGCATGGCATGACCGCGCCGTCACCGGTTCGATATGACTTTTTTAGTGTATGTTTAAACACTCCACGCGTATCACATCGTTCAGATCTACATTTGTAATTCTTACTTTATTCTTTTATAAACGTCCTATCGAACAGAACGCCCGATCAAGTTATGGTGGACAAAGCTCTTTCGAAGTTTTGTACGCGTATTGTGGTGGAAACTTGTTTCTCCCTTCTCATGATGTCGTTACGATCTTCTCAGGTACCTACAATTCAGCAACGTAAAGGAAGCGAACTAAGCTTAGACAAGCGAGGCATAGTAATTAAATGACAAAGTTAGACGTTTTTGCAGTTGCTTTTTACTCTAGGGCTAGCGCAAGTGTTTGTCGTAATCATAACGAACGAAGAGGAATTTTTCGAGGGGTTCTTTTTTTTTGTTAGACACTACTAATGAAACCAACAGATAATTAAGCCAATCAAAGAATATGAAAAATAATTGTTCTTTTTCAAACAGCAGTGCAATGATTTCGCCCTAACTTAAATTAAATCAAAATCGCTATCTCGACAAGCATCAGCGGACGGCTGATATACCCTTCTATATGCTGCGCTCTCAACTCGAAGAAACTGTGCGAAATCCCCTTTCCTACCTGGAGTGGCTGTGTTCTCTTACAGCACCATTTTGTAGAGTTACGCGAGACGGGGTCTAGAAGAGTTAGCTGCCAGCTTTACTTCATTTGTTGCTATCGCACTCATTGCATCGTCCTTGCGGTGAAACTGGGATTTTTATTCATCTCTTGTCATATCTATCGCCCTACATGAACAGAAAAAACCCAGCATGCCTTCTCTTTTTACATCACAAAGCATTGTGCGCTGCATCGGATAGGTCCGTGTGATATGACGTGTGTAGATCAAAGCTTTCGGGAAGTCCAGGGACTGGTGCTCCCAGTTACAAAACGAAAATCTTGTGATTCAGCAGCTTTTCGCACGCACTCGCAGCCCACCTCAACGTACCGCAATAAGATGCCATTTTAAACATCTGTAAATGAAAATGTGCGCAGCATGTACTGGTTGCGTAAGGCTGGAACCGACAGCGGAGCTAGCGTTCGACCCAGCTTCTTCTAAGGTTTTGCTAGTAATACCAAGCTATTGCTAGAGGTGCAAAGTTTTTGCTAGTATAGTATTATAGGATATGGCTAGGCTTGGATAATCCATTCTTCTCAAGTTTCGGTCGGTTCCCCAGACTACGCACTTGTTGCCTGGTTCTGAAGGGGAAATGTCGCGTCACTAGTAGTTACGTGATGGGATTTTAGTCACCTAGAGAGAAAGTAAATCTTTATTAGAGTCCAGTGCAGACGCTGAGGTTGCCCCACGCCACCCGGTTGTTCCGAAGTTTTTGGCGCCAACACGTCACGTCAATAGTTACGTGACGTTACGGGATTTTAGTGGCGAGACTAATTACTTGATTTTACTTGATTTTTAGTCACGTGGCTAGTTGTTACGTGATTGTAGTCACAAAGTAGATGTGCGATGTTACGTGATTTTGGTCATGCGACAATTGCAGGCCTGGAGTACAAAAAAATGTTGTCGCAGGAAACAACAACCCATCATCGATATCACATATATTTTACGATCACGAGAAATTCACTTTCCTTGCTCGAAAGAGCAAGCGAAGCTGCACTCGTGCACTTTTTATCACGTTTCAAAATTGTTTGGGCTTCTACGAGTTTTTCTGGAATTTTTTGTACGCTTCATTTGCTCTATTCTTTTTTCTTTCCTGGTGAAGAGCGCATATATATTGCTGTAAGTTTGAAAATATAGTCAATTGTAGGTTCAGCGATGTGTGTGTTTTACAATGTCGTCCTCGTTCCTTGCGCTGTGAAACATCGAATTATGGTCTACAGCGCATTTTTGCAAACAGAAAGCAGCTGTTTTCACTTTTACATTCCGTTCCTGCTCTTTGGCAGGTGGGGACACTTGCAAGGAGCGTTGCAAGGAGAGTCTGACCGTAGTATCTTTCAAATTCTTTATTTCTGCCTTGTAGAGGTACAGACAGAGGAGGCGCAGAAAAAGCTGTCATAAACAGCTTGACAGAGCCGCGGCACCTGTGTGCTTAACAGCGGCTTCACAACAAGACTCATGTAATGACAGTATTGAAAGTGTAACAACAAATATACAATAATCGACAAATGCAAAAGAGAAACGAAATAGATTATACAATTGATAATATTCACATTGGATACACACGGGCATGGCTACAAAGAAAAACATGGCTGATCCCTCCGTCATAGGAATCGGTATAACACGAACGTGAAACTTGTCTTCACAGATGTAGTGCTTATTGTGTAATGATATATGAGAGCTTGTACAATGTCTATTCGTGTTCGGCATCAATACCACAGTTTGACGTGGATGCACCCATGTTGACAGCATGTCTCTATCGCGACGACTAACGCCCATGATCATGATTAAACCGTTGTGGTAGCTGACGGTGTGAGCATATATTTGGACACAGCGAATCGCGAATGCCGCGTAAGGATGATATCAACAAGCTCATAATCAACAGTGGTACCCGGTATGCACTTCTTCAAAGCGTCGTCAATTAAGGAGAGAAACGGCACGGTGTGCGATTTCTAGTAATGGGTAGCCGACCCCTGTGCTCATGCATACATAACACACACTGCACTTCCGCAACACGGGAGGTAGAGGTTCGTAGCCTGAGCCGCAAACGCGTGCGTCCCGCTGGCCTCTGTCTCGCAGGCGCTGCTCTCGCTCCACCAAGGCACGACATTCGCCCGTCGAAATCGTGTACTTTCTGCAACGCATATTGCAGCAGTTTTGTTAGTCGGTTCTCTCGCAATTGAAGCAGTCGGCGGCGGAGAAATCCCGTTTGTGCACGTGGAAGCTGCACTACTCCGATGAGCCGACGCACGCTAACACGAAGCCAAAGGCAAAGAACGTAACTGCGTCTAGGGTGCCTCGGCGACGCCAGCGTGGCCAGTATACCTCTCTGGTATCGAGACGCTTTAACCATGACATACGATATCGCGAGCAATCTCGGAGTAAGCGCTAGTAAGTGTCGATCGTGAAGCATTACTTCTTTTCACCTCTCACAGACGGCGGCACCGCCCCGCTCCGCCCGCCGCGAAAGAGAATGTGTGAAAGATATAAGGCGCGTTCGCGCCGTGCATAGCATCTCCCGACTTAGCTTAGTCGGTAGGGCGTCGGGCGCTTGACGTCGCGCCCGCCACGTCGTGGGTTCGATTCCCAGCGGGGTATCTTTTTCTTGGTTTTTTTTCTTTCTCACCCGTTGGCGTCCATTTTATCAACGTCATATCCGTGACGGATGTACTTGGTGGACCCCGGCATAAAACACTTTCGTGTTAAAAAAAAAGAGAGAAACAAGGGTCGGAGTTAAGTTCGCCAAGCCGAACATTAGCTCGAGTGAGCCCTCGGGCAGTGGGCAGAACACGTGCTCCGATTTTAGAGGATTTGTCGCAGCCGACCCCGCGCCACTGTTCACTTGGTCCGATAGTTTGCTGCTTTGCGGTAAAAGAACCATTAGTTTCAAAGACGCGCGGCCGTTCCGCCGTGTCATCTGGAGGGGCACGAGAGTGGACAAAGGGCCTCCGCGACGGCGTGCGCCGTTTGCGGCTTCGGGGGAGATAAGAGACACGGGTCATGGATTGCGCGGCGCGGAAGACGAAGTTGCTTATGCATTGTTGGCGATCCTCGGACCAATTTGTAGTCGCGAGTGATGTCGCCGCGCCAGGCCAGCTACACTGAAATGTACGCAAGTGTAAACAGGAGAGCCCTGGGGCAATGCTGTAAGTGTCCCACAGTGTTACGTGAACGACATGTCGTGGAAGGCGGGCTCGAAAGGGCGCGTGTACACTGAAGATGCCCCGCCTCTTTTTCTGTCATACGATATGACGCACTCATTGGTCGAAATTGAGTGAGGAGTATAAACACTCATCGCGAGTGTTTATAAACGGTTGTGTATGTGAATGAAGGGGGAAGCGCGAGCCGGGCATCGGCCTCTGCTGGACAGTCATGTACGTTGATCCCATCTGGTCTTACCCTTTCGCTTTTAATAAACAGTTTTGTTTTTGGAAGTTGGTCTCCCTGGTTGCAAGGTGTCTCCGGACGATAAGGAAGAGGCATCCCTAGTAGCGGGAAACGCCTAGCCTCCTACCAGCCTGGACAGATCTTAACTGTCGGAATCTACATGTTAACATACGTGGCACGCAAAGCAGTGTTTGACGAGCTGAAGAGATCAAAATTATTATGCACATACGAATTTAAAAGGCAAGGAAGAGCGAATTGCAGACGTTCTCTACCTGAATTTATTCTCGGCGTCGGCACAACCCAAGTCTCTGCATGCCTTGTCATATATGCTGCTTCTCGGGCACGCAAATCAGAAAGGTACCGTAACTGGTTTGTTTCTTCGAGTTTCGAGTTTATACCTGACACTCAAGCGGTATTTGTACAGTTTCTGGATCTTTAGTACGCTACTTTGCAAAAAGAGATCCGCACTCGGTGAGTGCGGATCTCGATAATAGCTGTCGTATCACGGGCTAGCCGCCGCGCGCTGTGGCTGAATGGGTTGATCATCCGTTCTGGCTGTTTGCGCGCAATTGCTGGGGCCTTGGTTCGAATCCCAATGCGGTTTTTTCTTCTTTTTTTGTCTCTCTCAGAATTGCTTATGTTTGCTGCGGTGGTACAGCGGTTACGGTGTTCGACTGCTGACCCAAAGGGCACAGGTTTGACGGCGGCTCCAGCATTTTTGAACAAGGCGAAAATGCTAGAGGCTCGTGTACTTGGTTTTAGAAGCACGTTACGACCCTGAAGTGGTCGAAATTTCCGCAGCCCTCCTCTACGGCATGCCTCATAAACATATTATGGTTTGGGCACGTAGAACTCCAGCAATTATTATTACTAGTACAACGCTGCTGACGATTTAGTTGCTTGTTTTTTCGCTGGAGCATTGCAACCAAGATATTTGCTGCAGTTTCGGTTTCGCTTTTGGAAATCGAGCAAGTAAACTTCTAGTGATTAATTTTTTTATTACCACGCAACCCATTACTTAATAACGAAGAAAAGGAACCCAGATTTTAGTTAACCTCAACCATAAGAAGGCAATACAAAACGAAACCAAGGCAAGCATGAGGGCAGCCATTTGTAATATAATGAAGCGTTTTAAAGAAGTACTCTACTATTAGAGACGACGCAGAAACGCAGCCAGTAATACTAGAACCAACGCAAAGCTTGTATTGTTTAATCTTCGCCTTTTTTCTTCGGGAGCAGCGTTCTCTGCTTCTGCAAGTAGTGCTGCTCTTTTGCATTACATTTACTTCCCCTCCGAAAAAGAGCCATCCTGGCTAATTACGGACAGCTGCACAGTGACAGTGAGGCTTTAGCAGGTCCACATGCACAATCTCATGCCTCGACATTGTTTGATTACAATAAGTCTCAAGCGACTTCACGGCGTATATGAAGTACGAGGCTTGCTAGACCACACGGTATGCGCCGTGGTACTTCGGAAGAAGTTTCGTAGACCGACCGGGGCCACCTAGGAGTCCAGAGGCCAGGCTCGTAGCTAGGGGGTATGCCCCA
Organism: Rhipicephalus sanguineus; assembly: GCF_013339695.2. Taxonomy (NCBI): domain Eukaryota; kingdom Metazoa; phylum Arthropoda; class Arachnida; order Ixodida; family Ixodidae; genus Rhipicephalus; species Rhipicephalus sanguineus. The sequence goes on along the minus strand of NC_051182.1, from coordinate 10,567,624 downwards.
AGGGCCCGCCTCGCCTCCCAAAAATTTAACGGAGGCGGTGTTTTACCGACAAGAATAATGAGAATAGGTGTTTTTCTCAAACTGTCAAGGCCTTCAGCAAGTGCCCTCTCCCTTTACCCAAGCCCTCCCCCCCCCCACCCCCCCTCGCTGACTGGCGCAGGCCGGCGGCGGAGACCGCTGTGCGCGGAACAGACGGCGTAACGGTAGGCAAGCAGACTCGGAAGCGAGCGCGGCCGCGCGCGCCGTTGCCATAGCAACGACGGAGAGATCTTCAACCGGCTGCTTTGCTGCTGGCTTGCGTTTCCTTTCTTGAATTCTCAGCACTCGCCACTTTGCTATGAAGAATGCTGTCTCACGCTCATAACGTGCATGCCATTCGTGACCTGGAAGTGGCGGGCGCGCGGCGATAATGCAATCGAGAGGCATGCACGATATCAGGACTGTTTTTGTGAGGCGAAACGACACCCTTTCAACACGTTCTTTAGTTTACGCTGCTTTCCTGAAAAGCGTAGGTAATTTCATAGGGAATATTAGCCGATTACACACTGCCTTTGTTGCCGCAACGCCACTTCACACCGTTGAAAGAGTAATAAGAGGGAGTAACTAAGAGGGAAGTCCAGGCATGGACACCTGCATGTTGTCTTTACTGATGACTTTCCTTTAACAGGTACCCATGTTAGCAGCAATGTACAACAGAGTGAATGAAAACAGCGAGGAAGAAGACTTCAAAACTAACAAGCGCTTTTTGCTTTACAGTTCTGCTTAGCGATTCAATGAGCCAAGTATTCGACGCTTACTAGATTGCCCTCCGCACTGTGTTCCCGAGCCAAGCCTAATTACGGTCCATCAAACTAATGAACAGATCAAGCTCGCCTTGCTTGTTCGCCTCAGGTTTATGACTAACGTGTCGGTAATGCACCATATATATATATATATATATATATGCACACGCTGCGCCTGAGATCATCACGGTCTGTGCTTTTGCTATGCGCGTAACAATATATATATATATATATATATATATATATATATATATATATATATATATATATATATATATATATATATATATATATATATATATGTGTGTGTGTGTGTGTGTAGAGAATGCCTTGCGGGTAGCACTCACTAAAATAGAAAACATGCCTTTACTAACGTTTCAGCCGTGACACCGCCTACGTAGTTCAGTGTCTTGCGAAGCCCATGCCACAGCCCAAAAGTTATGGAATGCATTTTTTTCCGTTTTTTGATGTGTGCTACCTGGAAGTTCATTCAATGTAGAAAGCGCCGCGCGCATACGCCGTTGCTCGACATGCGTTCACTATAGCAGTCGCGAAGGCAACGCCACCTCTCAACGTCAACTCCTTTTAGTCCTTTATAAGCACAGAATAAATCGAGAATGCCTAATAACGTGCGGATTAATTTTAAACGCATTTTTTTTTCTTTAGTAAATAGCAGCGGACTGCGTACAGCATTTTACACATCTCATTCGTGCTGTTATGATCGGCCTGCCTGGCTTGGTGCCGCTTTGACGCATGAGACGTTGCGGCTAGGACTACCCTGATTTCTTCCGGGTCAGCGGTTCCAGAGATGCACCAAGAGCGGCGACAACACGAAGGTCGTTCGTGTAATATTCTCAGGTTGTCTGCGCCCCTCGTAAAACCCTTTGGGCACGCCTGACCGACGGACAGTTTAGGAAGAGTTGTTGGCCGTCGAGGCGGCTTGCTTTGTCGTCAAGGTGCCCCGGACAAAGGACCCAGCGACTGGGAACCGTCTGCGGATGCATTTCCCACGTTCTCCGTGGCGCCTTGTTGCCGCTGTTTCCACAATTCGTGGTCTGCCTCGCGCATAACCATCATTGCAACAGACTACGAAATTGACTTCCACGAAAGACTCAACGTCTTCGTGCTGTGCCGTGTGTGCGCGGTGGGCAGTGTTTTTCCCTCGCCATGGGACGAACTGGATGTACCTCTTTCTCCTTTCGTGGGTTGGGAAGGAGGCGACGTTTCACCTTCCCCTTTTGGGGGCGGAGGTGAAGATGGAAATTTTCATTGGACTGTCCTGGCCTCTATTGTTTTTTCCTACAGGGAACCCTGGGAAGGCCAGGACATAAAATGCGAGCGCCGATGCGCTCCCGACGAGCTCTCACAAGTTCTCTCAAGCTCTCACGAGCTCCGAGAGCTTCCATGATGCTAACCCCATCATGTAGCAACACGCTACCTGTAAATATGTAATAAACGTTACTGTTAACAGCTCCGGGCTCCTCTCCTCGACATCTCCCCGGGACTCTGGCTGGCTACGGTCCTCTGGGCAGACCCCCGATCACTTCAACTGGATGGCAGCGGTGTGATGCTGCTGACAACTGGAACTCATCAACTGGTCAGCAGCAACGGGATGACCCATGCTTGACTCGGGCCTCAACGATATGGTGAGTGCTTGACTTTCTTTGAGTTTTGCCAGGTTTTAGCTTTTGAAGTTTTCTAAATCTGTGTGTAATCTTCTGTGCGTATAGGCTTCGTTGTACCGCTACCATACGTCACAGCTATTCACCATTTTAGCTTTCATGTTCTAAAACTGGCAGTGTTTTACCGTGCGTCTAGGCTTCGCTTGTTCGCTACCTAACGTCACGGCGGGTAGAAAGTCCTCACTCGTGAAGACCATGGAGTTGGTAAAGAAGCTAGAGAGACCAGACCTCTTACTACTGTGTGAAGAGCTGGGAATTAAGGTTGGGAGAGAAGAGAGAGAGTCACAGCTGATTAAGGCTATTCAGGAATGCGGGGCGGAAGATGATGAAATTGAGGAGTGCTGGGAGGAAGTTGAGAAGAACAAAAGATGGGCTGAAGAAGACAGGATAAATGAAAAAAGGCGATTGGCTTTAGCACTTTATCAGGCATCAAGTAACCCGAATAACGAGATAGCACCCTCAGATAAGAAAAAGAAAGGCAGTCCTGCTAAGTCCACGTCTACAGTGAGCCACTCAGAAGATCGAAAGAAAGAAAAGGCGTTTAAGGCTAGGAAGCCGGTTGTATGCCACCGTTGCAAAGAGCTAGGTCACATCGCAATCGGCTGCCGCAAGCCTAGGAATGCTCTCTGTTTTCGGGACAGCAGCGACAATGATCTGGAACCATTGAAACCCCCCATTCAGGAATTAGTTGAGGAAAACGTACCGCGGGACTCTGCCGCAACGTTTGATAGTGTACATCCGTACTCTTTGACAGATGAGATGACCACAGGGGAACGCCCGGGTGCATGGCAAGTAGTTGAAAATGAAAGTGTGTGTTTGCCATTAGCCCGCGTTGAGAGTGAGGGACCGTTCAGACTGCTCGCCACGGAAACTTTGGTGTCCCAAGACCTGCCCGAGCATTATCCCTCTCAGAATGACGTGGATATGCTTTCGAAAGGCCTTTGTTTTGGTGACGAATCGGCGGCAGCTATGACGGATCCGATGGCCTGTGAGTCTGCTCATGAGGTTCCGAAAGCAGAAAGCGCTAATGAAGCAGACTGTAAAAGTTCAGATGATGAGGCGCTTAGCTTACCACGAGAGGGAGAGGCGCTCAACATAGCGCGAGGTGATGAAGCGCTTAGATTAGCGCGAGGTGATGACTCTCATCAAGGAGAGACATCTGATGGCGAGCCGGCTGGCTTAGCAAGTGTCGATTGTAGCGTTGTTTCTGAAGAGCAGACAGCTAGAAATAACGCCGAGGATAAGCCAGTTGAGCCGCCTGGAGTTTTGAGCAATGTACTTCCGAGTATTATTGCCGAGTCGGGGAGCGTTCCGTGCCGCCCTGAAAGAAAAAGGCGCCAGCGAAAACTTCGGAAAAAGGGGAAAGGTCCAAGTTGCCTTGAGCGGAGGCTGGAAACCCCTAATAAGTTCTCTAAAAGCCAAAAGTTGCGGGTCTCGCACAAATCGAGATTATGCATGAAGCGTGTCGCGAGGGCCAGGAAAAAGAGACGCCGAAGTGGTCGCCTGGTTTCTTCATCTTTGGTGAAGGCTAAACGGTGGAGCAAAGCGAGGTGGTGCGTACGCGACTGTAACGACAAAGGTCCTCCCCCAGGTTTGCGAGAGGGTGACCGCTGCTCTGGAAGGCTCACAATGAGGGAGCTTAGGCGTCCGGGTGCGTCTTTGTCGGAGTTCGGGGTCCGCGGAACAAAGGTCACCGCCACTGTGTGCTTCGGACAGGTTGGCTTTTTGTCCCTCCGTCGCGATCTGGCCCATCCACAACTGTGGTATGCGCGTCCCCCCAGAGCACGTCTGAAAGGGTGCCGCATGAATTTACGCAGTGTCACGAAGGATACTAAGAATTTGTCTTGTATCCAGTTTTATTATTGTTTTGTTTAGCTGTCTAACGTTTGCATGTCTGCTGATGAGCAAGGACTGTGTTGATTTTTGAAAGTTTTATTTTCCTCCTCATCTTAACTGCAGACATTGAGATATTTGCTAAACTGCTTGTTTGCTTACATTTTGCAAAAGCTAGCACCCGAGTAGATGGTTTAGCGCTGATTTTAACAGAGAAGTAGGCTGAAGGTAAAAGCCTCTGTTTAAACCTTCTGTTCTTGCAGTGAAGTGTAGGTTTTGTTTCTCTGTTTGTTTTATGTTTTACGCGCAAGTTTATCTTAACAGATAAGTAGGCTGAAGGTAAAAAGCCTCTGTTTAAACCTTATGTTTTTTGCAGTGTAGGGTAGGTTTTTGCTTTTGTTGATTTTATTTTATCCGCATAATGTTCGGACAGTGTAAGGCTACCAAGAATTTCTCTTGTATCCAGTTTTGAATTGTTTTGATTTTAATGTTCGCGTGTCTGCAGATGAGCAAGGAATATGTCGATTTTTGTAACTTTTATTTTCTTCCTCATGATAACTGCAGACATTAAGATACTTGTTGTACTGAGTGTGCTTACATTTAGCGAAACCTAACACCCGAGTTGAGGGTTTTGCGCAAGTTGATTTTTTAACAGAGAATTAGGCTGAGGGTAAAAGCCTCTATGGACCTTGTGTAAATTGCAGCACACTTGTTAGTATGCGCATCAGTGTAGTGTAGGTTTTTTGTTTCTCTGTTTGTTTTATTTTCATACGCGCAAGTTTGATTTTGAGTTTTACTTATACTGTGAGAGGCGTAATTCATTAACTACCTCCTTTCGTTTTGTTTCGCCCGTAGCACCTGCGTGCCTTGAACGCTGTGAATCTCTCTGGGAAATGATACAAAACGTTAGGCTGTTGATTTGCTTCGCACATAGTAGGTCTGAGTTTGTTATGGCTTCGTTATCTGATTCTTGATTTTCACGAGTGAGCGCACCAATTGTAAATTTCTAGGGAGTTTTACCAAAACTGTAACCTGGCATTTCTCGAGGTCAGTTGAGTGCTCTCTGTTTGTTGTGCCTCGGGTCTTGCGTGGTTCGTTTCCGGCGTTTGCTGGCCATGGCTCAGGTCCAGAGATTGGTGCAGCCTGCGTCAACGTCTACAAGGGAGCAGATCTACGGTCTCTGCGGAGTGCTTTGGTGCTGCAACCCCTTCGAGACCTCCTGTGACGGTGGACGGGCTGTTATGATCGGCCTGCCTGGCTTGGTGCCGCTTTGACGCATGAGACGTTGCGGCTAGGACTACCCTGATTTCTTCCGGGTCAGCGGTTCCAGAGATGCACCAAGAGCGGCGACAACACGAAGGTCGTTCGTGTAATATTCTCAGGTTGTCTGCGCCCCTCGTAAAACCCTTTGGGCACGCCTGACCGACGGACAGTTTAGGAAGAGTTGTTGGCCGTCGAGGCGGCTTGCTTTGTCGTCAAGGTGCCCCGGACAAAGGACCCAGCGACTGGGAACCGTCTGCGGATGCATTTCCCACGTTCTCCGTGGCGCCTTGTTGCCGCTGTTTCCACAATTCGTGGTCTGCCTCGCGCATAACCATCATTGCAACAGACTACGAAATTGACTTCCACGAAAGACTCAACGTCTTCGTGCTGTGCCGTGTGTGCGCGGTGGGCAGTGTTTTTCCCTCGCCATGGGACGAACTGGATGTACCTCTTTCTCCTTTCGTGGGTTGGGAAGGAGGCGACGTTTCACCTTCCCCTTTTGGGGGCGGAGGTGAAGATGGAAATTTTCATTGGACTGTCCTGGCCTCTATTGTTTTTTCCTACAGGGAACCCTGGGAAGGCCAGGACATAAAATGCGAGCGCCGATGCGCTCCCGACGAGCTCTCACAAGTTCTCTCAAGCTCTCACGAGCTCCGAGAGCTTCCATGATGCTAACCCCATCATGTAGCAACACGCTACCTGTAAATATGTAATAAACGTTACTGTTAACAGCTCCGGGCTCCTCTCCTCGACATCTCCCCGGGACTCTGGCTGGCTACGGTCCTCTGGGCAGACCCCCGATCACATCAGTGCACTATGAAGGCTTGCCCGTCAGGCAACGCAACATGCCCTTGTGACTTTCAAAGCGCAATTCAACAATACAAATCCTAGTCATGTGGTGAAAAAAAAGCTCGTTTATGTCACTGTAATTCACAGCCAGGGTCTTGCGACATATTTGGGTCGGTTGTCAGTCCCTTTAAGAAAGCACATCGCGAATATATATAGTGATAGAGTAAGTATTTACTCTAAAAAGGCGTGACCTCACTCATGCTCACCTCATGTTCAACGATCCGAAACATTTGTCCATAAGTAAATATTGAGAAGGTTATTGTGTATACATATTTGAACTTTCTCACTATCAAGGAGGTAATTTCTGCGTCACTACAAAATCTGACCTAAATGGTGGCTCTGCGCTGTACAGCACACACGTGTGCTGTACAGCGCTGAGCCACTATTTAGGGCACATTTAGGGCCTAATCTAAGAAAAAAAATAACATGTTATCAGAATGACAGGAATTCAATTCTTTGACCTATTTCCACTCAGACAAAACTGAGAGGGAATACCATGTCTAGAAGATGTTTTCTAATTCACGATAAACGGCAGCGCACACCGGGTTAAGACAGATACACAAAACACGAAAAAAAGGACGTCAGCGCTCGTGTCGTCCTTTTTTTCGTGTTTTGTGTATCTGTCTTAACCCGGTGTGCGCTGCCGTTTATCGTGAATATGACCAACCAACTAGCCCACAAGTACGTTTTAAGCATGTTTTCTAAAACGCGTGCATCTATGATAGCACTGCACTCTAAGAAAAGATCGAGTAAAAAGGGCGTCTTCTTGTCCCACAACAATATTCGTCATTTATTTTGCCTTCCTTTCCTTGCACTATCGCCGCGCGCCCGGCACTTTCTCGTCACGAACGACATGCGCGCTATCAGCGTGACATAGCATTCTTGGCAGGAAAGTGGCCAGCGCCGAGTTTTCAAGAAAGGAGACGCAAGCAAGCCAGATGACGATTATTGTTGTGGGACAAAAAGACGCCCTTTTCACTCGATCTTTTCTTAGAGTGCGTGTTATCGATGCGCATTAACCAGACTTCACATCTGTGTGCAGATATCCCTATTATTAAAGTCGAGGCTACATGCCAGTTATCGTGTCTTCTGAAATATTATTAATTTTTCTTAGTCACTTTCACGCGTATTTCTATTGCAACTTTTATGTTGCAGTAAAATTTAATATTGAATTATATATTTCTTACTATCTATTTTACTATGATTTCCTTATCTACAATAGAGACAAACCTACCCGATACAGTGGAAGGGACTGTCAAGGTGGGCCTACACGTTTGAACTAAAAAAGAATCCCAACCTGGAATGTCTTCGCAGCTTTCCCTTACAAAAATATTTGGTAACATTAAGTTGACGGTCTAAAGACAATTGTTACTAGAACCTACCAACAATCAAAAGAGTGTCTACCAACTGTCTTTAGACGTCTGTACCAACAATCAATCAACGCTCTGGCTGCAATTGGCCACCAACTTTGAACAGACTCATGTTCATAGGTTGTCTGGTGACCTCGTAATAACGCCCTATCAGCAATGTTCAACAGACACCCTATCACTGTGAACAAAAAAAAGTCGAGATGGGAGTAAATGGACTCGTCCTCTAGCGCATGCCCCTATGGGGGTTTTATATACTCCGTCCAGGGGAGTAAAAAATTTACCCCCTTTAAGGACGGAGGTTTTGGATGGACTGAGGGGAGTATTTGTTTACATCCACAAGGGAGCTTTTCGCTGTCGCACCATGTGCCAGAGAATCTTAATTAAATTAGCATCGAAACACGCAAACTCGATCACACGTACACAAACATGCACACAACATTCGCAAAGTAACACAACACTCACACTGTCAACCGCTCGCCACCCGCTCTTCACAACCAAACTTTGGTCACCGAGTATATATAGGCACCACATCTTGACCTCGAATGTAGCTCAGATGGGACGCTTCTTTTCCGTGTAATTAAGCAACAAACATTCATGGCGTAGGTGTAAATTTGGCATTTGTTCTGACGGACTCACAGGACGCCTGCCGTCTTTTCCTTGGCGGGGTCTTACCGGACTGCGTATTACGCATACTGGGGACGGCTCTCACAATGGATCATGGTGTGACTTGGTGCCCGGCGCACTCAAGAGTTGAGGGGAACGAACGGGTGGACCGTTTGGCTCGAGGCATGACAGGCCGAGCCGCGGACCACACCACCCGGGAGGACACTTCGACACCTGGCGCGCCAAGAGAAATCCTCGAATTTCAAAGACTAGGTAGGCGAACTAAAGCTCCACCTCATCCTGACCTAAACAGGAGACAAGCACGGGACTGGCGTTGCCTCCAAACAAACACGTACCCACATTTACACAGATTGCACAGAATGTACCCTCACAGATACAGCAACAAATGCCCGTGGTGCGATGCAACACCGACATTGGAACACATAACATATCAGTGTACACAACGTCCGGAGGCTGCCATCTCGCCTCTGTGTAACAACGATTCCCTGAATTGGTCGTGGGAGGCGCGGCTCGCGGAACTGGAAATGGGAAGCCAACTGGCGACCCTTGACCAGGCCCGGCGAGCCGCTGTAGCCAGTGGGGCCCTGGAAGAGGGGCACCACCCACCCTAACCACTCCAAGGCATGACATAAATAAATGTTTCTTCTTCTTCTTGCGGTGGGCTTATAGATACCACTGAGGCACACCTATCTTTTACTAAAAATCCGCCTAACATTCAACGACTTTTTTTAATTGGCGAACTTTATACAAAAGTAAGAAGGAGGTCTTTAGACGGTCTACATAAAATAGTCTTTATACAAAAGTAAGAAGCAGGCCTTCAGATGGTCTACATAAAATAGTCTTTATACAAAAGTAAGAAGGAGGTCTTTAGACGGTCTACATAAAATAGTCTTTATGCAAAAGTAAGAAGCAGGCCTTCAGACGGTCTACATAAAATAGTCTTGATACAAAAGTAAGAAGGAGGTCTTTAGACGGTCTACATAAAATAGTCTTTGTACAAAAGTAAGAAGCAGGTCTTTAGACGGTCTACATAAAATAGTCTTTATACAAAAGTAAGAAGGAGGTCTTTAGACGGTCTATTGACAAATGTTACTAGATCGCAAATGCTACTAGACGGTCACCAATATCAATAGATGGTTACTAGGTGGTCTACTCAATATTACTAGCCATTTTTGTAAGGGTTGACATTCCTGTCAAGCCAGAAGATTCCAGGATTCAATACGCGGCTGATATTTTGCATCATGAAGTACAAAAAAAAAAAGCTCCGGTTTTGAAGACCTTCGAGCGGAGCTGTAATCATTCTATTCGACATGGGTCATTTTCCGTTGGGCTTTCAGAGGAGGAAGACTACTGCTTGAAAAGCAGTAGATATTAAGGGAAAAAGCAGATTTCGCTAGGCTTTATCTGGTTGAAGACTGGTATTTTTCAGTCATAGCTACGAGCGAAAAACTACTAATCAAAATTCCTGTGCGCATAAACACCATCGTTATCTTAAGGGAACCTCCTGGAAAGAAAGGCTTAAGATTTCCTTTGGAACGCCTGCACATCTTCGTGGCAACAGAAGGAGCTCCACTTACAACTGAAGGAATTTCCATATGCTGGGTGAACGAAAGAAGGGGGTATTAACGGGTTCGCTTTTCTCTGATATGTGTCTTGTGACTCGCTGTTGATCAAGTCAAATGCATTTTGTATTCTACATCAGGAGTGATACAGAATAAAGAAGTGATTTTGAGAGATTGTAGGAATAGTTACTATATTATGATGCATTAACAATCGTTGTTGTCAGCGCAAAAACGCCAAAATTCGCCCTTCTGAATTTCTTTGCGCTGATCAAAGTGGACGATTGGGCCAGTAGGTGATTCATGATCGACTTTGTGCTTGCTGTAGTGCAAAGTTGTGAGAGACTGCGCCTAGAGAACATGAAAGGAGAGCTTCAGGAGAACTTCCAGCCCAATAGAGTAACCTATCGGTGCATCTGCGCCAACAGGATTCAAGACAATCATGTCCAGCTTATGAGTCAGTCGACCGTGAGAAAAAAGGGGGAAAAAAAAGAAAGAAAAAGAAGAAATGCAATTAGGATAGATAAGTGCCTTTTTTAGCTGGATAGACGGCAGATCTAGAGATTATTACACAACACATCAGTCGTATATGTTCTACTATACGTTCATTCCTAACAAAAAAACTAACCAAGTTCACATTTTCCGGTGTACAAGATCATCTTTCAACGACTGTATCATTTCTGCACACCCACTTAGACGGCGCCAAGCTTGCGATGGCAGCCACATTTCAGTAAGAACTAAATGAAACAAATAAAAACTATCTTTAACTTCCTTTTTTTTTACCCTCATTCCTAGCGTTCTCAAACTTATCCAGTTCTAATTTGAGGTAACGCAAGGGGCAAACGAGCATCACCCAAGTGGTACACCAAAGGAAATTCGGTTTATTATGCAACCACAATATCCTGCTCGTACCCAAACATAATGGTTCCCGCTAGCTGGAAAAAGAAACTCGGAAAGCAGCATGCTGCTCCAATATCCCGCCGGTACGGCAGCGCAAGAAAATAAACAAACAAATAAACAAACAAGTTAAAACACGATTCTCTTCATGCATCGTGGGCGCGTCTATAACGGCCAGACATTTGGCATGGCACGTCTAGAAAAACTGCCAATTCATTGCCAGTCGTCGCCGTCGAGATAACGCCGACAAACAGCGCTCTCTTTTCTACGCACCGAGGTGAAGCGACAGTCTCGGGGCGTGTGTGCTGTTTCTTTTGATTCTCCTTTATTTAGTGCCGCGTCACTGCATACGTCATGGCGGGACTTTTGAATTCTTTAAGGTCAATACGCCACGTGGTGTCGTTCACGCGAACTAGGCCGCTGGTGTCCAGAAAAGCTGCATATGATTACTTCTGAGAGAAGCGCATTCTGCCAACGAACGGGGTGCTCGCCTTTTCTTGTCGTTTCATTTGTACATGTTAAGCTTGTGTTCCACTTACTACGTACTGCTGTAGTGCGACTGAATTAAGTATTTCTTCTTGTTCATCTGGATAGCCCCCAACAAAAAGAAACCCGTATTCCTGCACGACGAGTTCAAATAGCCCTATGTGCACTGCGTGCTCAAATATTCATCCAAATTTCTTATTCAGTTCGCCATGAAATGTAGGACAGTTGATAGTATAGCAACCGCGCCGAGCGAGCGTGCTCGGCGCTCGGAGTCCACGTTCGCATCGTGTTGTGTTTACTGTGCGGGCACGGAGTGTGGCCTGGGAAGTCGAGTTACGGCGGCCGGGTCGGCCGCGTGTTGTAAACACAGCCGCCGGGCCGAAGCTGCGCCAGTCGCCCCGTCGCTGCTGCCTCGTTCACCTCGCAGCGCTTTTGTTTAAATATACGAGTTCTTATTGTAGACGTGCCTTTGTCTTTCTTTACTTGTGAACACGCAATATCATCACGCAACCAACGCCCTGGACGTCTACAAATTGGTGACCACGGACTATCGAAATTTTTACAAGCATTTTCCTGGCTGCGACGACGATGGAAACCACCGGCGATTCCAGACAACCATGGATGGATGCTATGAGCGTCCCCTTTAAAACGGGGCGGTGACATGTCTGCCACCAGGCTCGAAGAAAAAAAAAAAAAAAAAAAAAAAAAAAAGCTTCCTTGTTTCATGTTGGCCTAATACCTTATCTACATTGATTAAATCTATGTTATTATACCAAAAAATATAAATTCACGGTCCATCTCTCTGCCTCTTAAGGCAGAATGACCTTATTTTTCCCCCATTATTTATTTTTGTTCTTTATCTCTACTTTTCTGCCACCAATACTCTAACCGTCTCTTACTTATTTCTATCGCGGACGTGTTCAGCTTTCCATTGTTGTCCCTAAAACCCAAGGCTTCATGTAGACTCGTGCCCACACGTATACCTGGGTGAATATCGCCACATTCAATCAGTACATGTTCCATCGTTTCCTTAGTTCCCCCGCAGCATGTACATTGTTCTTCTTCGTTACTAAATCTCGCTTTATAACTACGCGTTCTAAGGCAGCCCGACCTTGCTTCAAACAGTAAAGCGCTTCCCCTTGAATTATCATAAAACCTTTCCCTCCTTATTTCGTTTTTTCCTTTTCGGTAGTTACTCAGAGCCGGCTTCTTTTCCATCGCTGTCATCCAATAAGTCCTCTCCGCCTCTCTGCTCCTTGTTGCAGAGACCCTGCAGCGACGCAAGCAGTCTCCGCCGTCTCTTTTCGGCTTCCGCAATTCTGGCCTGCTGATCCGTCTCTCTGGCTGGCGCAAGTAAACAGCCAGTTTGTCACGGCCCGGGCAACGACTCAGACATCAAAATTTATATAGCAACCGCGCCGAGCGAGCGTGCTCGGCGCTCGGAGTCCACGTTCGCATCGTGTTGTGTTTACTCAGCGGGCACGGAGTGTGGCATGGGAACTCGAGTTACGGCGGCCGGGTCGGCCGGGTGTTGTAAACACAGCCGCCGGGCCGAAGCTGCGCCAGTCGCCCCGTCGCTGCTGCCTCGTTCACCTCGCAGCGCTTTTGCTTAAATATACGAGTTCTTATTGTAGACGTGCCTTTGTCTTTCTTTACTTGTGAACACGCAATATCATCACGCAACCAACGCCCTGGACGTCTACAATAGGTTTACTGAGGTAAGCTACGTGGCTGACAGCACTTTAGTGCTACTGAGACGTTTAACACGCACACGCTTGTTTCTATTCCAGTAACAGTACACAAAGGTAACTGTACAGCACAGAACTTTCTTCGATTGATTACTTGCACCACAGTGATGGAACAAAGGCCCGGTTATTTCACGGGACCGAAGTACGTTTTTTCATGCGAATAATGTCCGTTGCCTTCCGTCAATCTACTATAACAACGCAACACAAACGCTAAGATAATGTAAAGAAAAAAAGATGTGGCTTCGTGTGGAATTACTACGCCCTAATTGTAATGTACGCCGTTTGGGTTAATTCTGACCATCAGGGCTCTTAAACGCGTACCTTAATCTAAGTACACCGCTGTCTTTGTATACATTTCGCCACAAGTTATAATTGGGCAAGGAAACTCGGTTTTGTGATTTCCGTGTCATTCCATTTTCTGCTCTGTTTAGGGGACAATTTAAGTACCGAAGTGTCAGACGTGACTTAACAGAAATATTTCTCTGTAGTGGGACCAGGACCGTACACAACTAAAGCTCGTCGCGTAACCTATAAACGACAGTCCCGAAGTTACACACCTAACCATGAGAGCATTTTTTTTTACTACCGAGCCTCTAAAAGGCTCTATTCACATGAGATTTAATACTTCTCATCTTTAGGACAACGCCAAGTGCACTTTGCAATGCGCTTGAGCCACAGAGCGGCACCTACACTGATATGACTCTTGTGAACGGAGGGTACGACGACCACACACAGCACTCTCGACAAGTGCATTCACTGATCTTATAACAGTACATATACAGCCGATCAAGGCCAAATGCTTCTTTACATCGTGTTAGGCATGCGTACGAGCGGTTAAAGTTGCACTAACGCAACAGAACAAACCGCCTTTTGCGGACCTGCATGACGTACGCGCACATGCAAACACAACGTGGCTAGCAGACGACGCATGGAGCAATCCACACTAGGCGCCGTTCAGCCAGAAGCCGCCAGGCGGCGACTCCGTTCGATCTCGCGGCCAATAGAAACCAGTGGGATCGTAGCGGTGACGTGCGTGTGGACGTCCCCATTTTCATGTTCATGAGGGAAGAGCCAGGCCACAGCAAGGTGCTCATAAAGCTCTTGTGCCAGAAATTGATCAAGGCACGGCTGAATGCCCAACTTCATACTTCATACTTCATGCTTCATACATGCGCAACTTCATACTCTTGTGAATGACCCTGCTTTTATATCAGATACAAGAATTCAGTGCTAAGATGTAGGCAAAGAAGCCATTGTTGCGGAAGCTACTCATATTCTATTTTGCCAAGTGAATTGTTGCATTTTTACATGTTGAGATAAGTACTGCGACTGAACATTTGATTGTTAAATGTCCCATATCTGTGCGCTGACTTGTCACAATATTTGGACCATGGGAACAAAATCCCGCAATGAACGCGGTGACTATATGACGCAGTCATATGGCTTGCATCACATGAAAATCTCGCGATATAACACTTGAGCAGTGTTTAGTTAGCATGCTAGACAAAATAAAAAAAATTACACCATCTCTCGCTAAAGGGGACCATGAGGCGATGCGAAGCCGGAGTACTTGCACGATCGCGTTCCGTTGGCGTTCGTTGGGCATTCTACCGACAATTATTATAGCGCAAAGCAAAAACGAAGACAAAAAAGGTTCACAAAGACGAGCGCTAACTTCCAACTGGGTTTATTGTGCAGAACACGAAAATATATAGGTGGCAGAACCACGTGACAGAAGATGAGCAATGCAAAGAATACCAAAGACATACAAAGAAACCAAAGAAAACATCAAGGAAAAGCAAAAAACCAAGAAAACAAAAAAACTATCACTAGTTGCGCGCGCCGACACTTTTCAGAAACCTTAATTCCTTCTCTGAGAGAGACAAGGAAGGCCTGCTCACGCATAAGTCTTGCTCACGTGCCATCTGCGCAGCCTCGACGATGATTCGGGTACGGTCATCTCTGTGTTTTATACAGCGTCACTGTGTCTTCGAAAAGAGGCGCACAGTTGCAAGCAGTACAATGCTGTGCGAGGAACCCATCTTTCCCGTTTCTAACATTATTAGCATGTTCCCTTAGTCGGTCGTTTAGACACATTCCGGTCTGTCCGACATAACATGCACCACACGAAAGGGGAACCCTATACACAACTGGCCGCGAGCATTGCACATACTTAGTCCTATGTTTAATGTTACATTCAGCAGATGACTGCTTCTTGAGGGGACTTGTTGTTTTAGCGAGACTTATTAATTTGCACGGTGCAGAAAATAGCACTCGAACGCCGGCTCGTTTCGCGATTTTCTTGAGTCTGTGAGATATACAGTGTTTGTACGGAACGACGGCTACCTTTTCACGCTCTTTTGCTGTGTTGCCCGGAGCTTGTCCTTTCTTCTGCCTTACTAGTCCGGAAGATGGACTCTGCGACAGACGCGATGAACGCCTCTGGAAATCCTGAAGCCATAAGTCGGGACACTTGAGCTTTGAAACTCTCATAAATACTGTGATGGCACGACCTGTTCAAAGCATTCACAAGGCAGGTACGTGCTATGCCTCGCTTCACTAGCTTGCTGTGGGCGGAAGAAAATGGAAGCAATGGTTTCTGCGCACGTGGTTCGTAACGCCAACAAATATGATGTGCACTAAAAAACAGCCTTAAGTCTAAAAATCTTAAACTGTCATTCTCGGGCATCTCGTGTGTCAGCAAAAGAGGCTTGAAACAATCTTCAAACATGCTTAACGTTTGGGCGGACAGCGAGTGGAACATGGAAGAATTACACTTCAGAACAACCAAAAAGTCATCCACGTATCTAAATACTTTGATGACATGCGTACCTTCTAGCTTTTTGAGCAGTAAAGTGCCCATTTTAGCCAACAGCAAATCGCTCAGTAAAGGTGCTATGCACGAGCCGATTGAAACCCCTTTTTTCTGCAGATAAATGCAATCGTTCCATTCGACAAACGTGGAGGTAAGGTACATCAAAACAAGGTCAAGGAAATCGCGTGCACTGATACCCGTTTTTAATTGGAAATTCAATTCGCCAAAGGCATCTATATTATCCCTTATACATTCTAATAATTCATCGTGAGGCAGTGAGTAATATAGGTCTTTTACGTCTATTGAAAAAAGTGCACATCAGTTTGATTTGACTGCTTAAAAAATTCAATCAATGGCTGCGAGTTCTGGATTAGGAATGGGTCATCAATTGTTAGACACTTCAGATGGTCCTGAATAAACAAGCCAAGGTGTTTTTGCCACGTTTCTCTTTCCGATACAATGACTCGGAAGGGCATGTTCACTTTATGCGTTTTTGCGGAAAAGAACATACTGAGCCCATTTTTCTCGCTTTTACCAATTCGCTGCTCTAAGTTCTGTAACTCGAGCTTGCGACACATTTCCCTCGCTTGCGTCTTCACTTTATCTAGACGAATGTCAGTACAACGATTAAAAACGGAGCTTATAGCTGTGACTGCCTTTTCTAGGTACAGAGCGTTAGGGAGAACGGCAACGCCACCCTCCTTATCCGAGGGCACGACACAAAGTTCATTGTCTCTCAGAAATGTTGCCGTCTTTCTGAACGGAAGGCTGGTACTGGGAGGCTTACCCCGTAGGAGCACATCGACGCCTTCCGAGATGCATCTGTCCGAATCCTCTGACGAGGCGCGGCTGGCAACAGAGCGCACCATGGAAAGAAGCTCTGGAGGGGATCCCTCTCGGTCGACGGCGAACTTCGGGCCTAATGCGAGAGTATTATGCACATAGTTCGGAAGAACGACATCACTGCAAGTGTGAACCAAACCCGCTCGTCGGGACTTGGCTGGGCACTGAGCACGAAGGCTAGGTAGCTGTCGTGACCACAGTTTGTCTGCAGTGTGTTCGATTCGGTCGCAGTACTCTCTCCATCTTCGTTTCTTCACCCCCAGTTGAAGGTCCGTTTGTTGAAGCTGGACGAACAGGGCGTCACGGTACGTGCGTTCTTGTCGGTGCCATTCAGACCTCAGAATTTTGCACACCCTCACACCATGACCGATAGAAGGGTGGTAACCACCAAACAAAGCCTTTACGTCCGGTGGCAGGTGCTTGGCGCGAATACAGAAAGTGAAGGTGCGCGCACGACAAATGTAGACTGCGATGAGGGTTATGAGGACTCAGGATTTCCAGAGGCGTTCATCGCGTCTGTCGCAGAGTCCATCTTCCGGACTAGTAAGGCAGAAGAAAGGACAAGCTCCGGGCAACACAGCAAAAGAGCGTGAAAAGATAGCCGTCGTTCCGTACATGAACGTAGCGTGTATTAGCGCGGCACATAAAAGAAAGGGACAGACGACCAACTCGCCCCATCAGCAACCCTTCTGTTCCGTAAAAACAAACACTGTATATCTCACAGACTCAAGAAAATCGCGAAACGAGCCGGCGTTCGAGTGCTATTTTCTGCACCGTGCAAATTAATAAGTCTCGCTAAAACAACAAGTCCCCTCAAGAAGTAGTCATCTGCTGAATGTAACATTAAACATAGGACTAGGTATGTGCAATGCTCGCGGGAAGTTGTGTATAGGGTTCCCCTTTCGTGTGGTGCATGTTATGTCGGACAGACCAGAAGGTGTCTAAACGACCGACTAAGGGAACATGCTAATAATGTTAGAAACGGGAAAGATGGGTTCCTCGCACAGCATTGTACTGCTTGCAACTGTGCGCCTCTTTTCGAAGACACAGTGACGCTGTATAAACACAGAGATGACCATACCCGAATCATCGTCGAGGCTGCGCAGATGGCACGTGAGCAAGACTTATGCGTGAGCAGGCCTTCCTTGTCTCTCTCAGTGAAGGAATTAAGGTTTCTGGAAAGTGTCGGCGCGCGCAACTAGTGATAGTTTTTTTGTTTTCTTGGTTTTTTTGCTTTTCCTTGATGTTTTCTTTGGTTTCTTTGTATGTCTTTGGTATTCTTTGCATTGCTCATCTTCTGTCACGTGGTTCTGCCACCTATATATTTTCGTGTTCTGCACAATAAACCCAGTTGGAAGTTAGCGCTCGTCTTTGTGAACCTTTTTTGTCTTCGTCTTGCTTTGCGCTATAATAATTGTCATGACCTACCAACTAGCCCAAGCCGCTACCCTTCTAAGCATTCTACCGACCTCAGGCATGCTACCAACCTCGCGTCGTGGAAAGCGAAGAGGAACACTACGCGCGTCGTGTCTTCCCTCTAGCATGGCCGTTAATTCTCAGAGGGCGAGCGGGGAACGCGGTCGACAGGCGCGCGAGAGGGAGGCAGAGTAGGAGAGGAGAGAGAGGGGGAAGGGACGCGCATGCGCTGGCACTCATCGCGGTGCTGCGCAGGAGAAAATTTCGGCATGTCGAGCCCGCATTTAAGAGGAGTCAACCGAAGCAAGCGCTGGACTTAACGCGCAGCGCTCTACCACTTGAAGGAGAGGAGACTTGAGGAGGAGAGTAGCACATGTGCCGCGAGAGCAGAAGCGAGAACGCAGCAGAAGCGCAAGCAGGTGCTGGTAGAGAAGTGGAGAGAGTAACGCGCAGGTGTAGGAGAGAGGGAAGGAGGAGAGTTGCGCATGCGTAGTGTGAGTGCGGACTACCAGGCCGCGGGACATACCCCCGAGCAAGAGATCCTTCGCATCTAAAATATATATCGCGTAATATGCAACTTGAGAATCAACGTGAGTTGCGCGATTCGGGCACGACACGCACGTTTCGGCAGCCTTCTTAACGGCGGCGTAATGTTAGCGTAATGTAAGCTAACAGCGCCGCGCCGTGAGCGTCCCGTGAACCAAGGCGTCCGCAGTGGTCGAATTGTGTGGCGCCGGAATTGACAGCCATAGTTTGATAATGGAAGTGTTGTTTGAACAATGCCACACCGTGACGCCTTTCAACGAAGGCAAAACGCGATGAAACATCTAACCTTTTTTTCTGGTGTGTGTTCGCTGCGCAGTTCGCTGTCAACGAGAGTGTGATCCACGATGCCCCAAGATTTAAGCATCGCGGTCTCCTCATCGACACCTCCAGGCACTTTGTCCCGCTCAAGAAGATTCTTCAGACGCTGGTGAGTTTATCTGGACAAAAATTTATCAACCATTCCATTCTGTGAAGGCGCATGACCAGAGAAGCTGTGTAGCACAGGAAACAGAGGTGTCAAAGAATTTTTGATGAAACGTGCAGAAAGGCACAAAATTTTCATGAAAAGGTGCTTAAGAGTGCAGGACGTCTCTTGAGTTTTGCACATGCTCCTCTAAAGTTCCTTATTTGAGCAGCATGCGTCTTTTTGAGGCGACATGCGTCGACCAAGAGTCTTGTCTGGCTTGCCGCATGCGCTTGGCGTTTCGTGCACTATCTCCTGTCATAGCCCTAACGGGCTGCAGTATCTATAAATAAATCGTGAGCAGCCATCTTAGAAACATGTCTTTTTGCAACGTTACCCATTTCTCGGCATTTTGGTTGACCAGCGGTGAGTAGTGGGGTTGGTCCAATTTGTGTGCGACATAGATTGGTGCCTGGCGTCCGAGGGATCCTTTGATTTTAAGAGGATCAGTGGTTGGTAGTGGGATTTGCCCAATTTATATGGCACATACGTTTTTGCCCGTGGAAAACTTTTTTCATTTTTAATGGACCGGTGCTGGATATAGGGGTTCGCCCAATTTTTGCGACATGTACCTGAGCTTGGATAGTCCCACCATGGTGGAAACCATCAGCTCATCCCGAGTACCCCCAGGCATGAGCTTCTCAGGACTACAATAAGATCGTTGTCTGTCATGTCATGAGCTAGGACAACTTCATTTATCGTGGACCAGTGGTGGGCAGTGGAGTTCGCCCATTTCTGTGGCACGTACCTGCTAGGGCTTTTTTCTGTTGAGTAGGTAATTGCTTGCTGGGTAACTGTTCGCGCAGTTACATGTTCATATTTACTATTACTCTGAGTCGCTGTCTTGGCAACCAATTTTCCCAGTTAGCCAGCTGCCATTTGACATCTGACTGGGTGACCACGGTAGCTTTTTTCAATAATTGAAGGTAAAGACCGTTCAACATCATCATAGTTTTCTGTTAAATTTCTGTTCTACTCTTCGCGAAGTGACAAACGGCCTAGTTACCAGCAAATGCAGACTCGCTTTAAAAAGGGCGCTGGGAGTCTCGTACGCAGTGAAAGTATCGTCAATTGCTGAGATTGTGGGTATCTATTAAACGCAGAAAGGTGCTAAAACGGAGTCAGCCCAAACGCAATATCCGTAAAGCTACCGCGCCCCCATTGCAAATCTTATTATCGCGAATATCTTGTTGCTTAGATTGAAGAGTAATTTCTGTTTAAATTATGACCATCCCACACCATACGAAAATTGAGCTCGTAGTCCGTCTTCTTAACGTTGCATGTTGGGTGTCGTTTGAAACTCATTTTACTTTTTTATTGCGATAGCAATGATATGGACACTCCCGGCTGGTGTTTGCCGTCGGCGTCTGTGCACGCCATCAGGGCCCGTATATGTATAGAGGGTTTCACTGTTTACTAACACAGGCCCTGGACCGCTTCCGGTTTCCTGCGCTGGCGCAGGCTAGCAGCATTGGCGGGGAACAAAAGCCTTGGCGAGTAGCCCGTAGAGCTTCAACACTTTTCTCCCTGTGTCTAGCAAAATATTTGAATTAACTATTCTTCTAAGCTACACACAACACTAAAAGAGTTAGTATTTAACTATAAGCGCCTTTCTTTTATGTGAAACTGGAAAAAGAGTATTCCCTGACTCTGACAAATCTTTAAAAAACGCTTTACGCTTCGGTGTTGCAGAATAATAAATGAGGTGACCGGAAGTTTCTTGGGATACGCCACGTGCTTCTTCTATCGCAATCTTGAAACCGTCTATATATATATATATATATATATATATATATATGTTTATAAACCACACAGATAAATAGTTCAGATTTTTTTTTTCCGAAGCGAGGAATCGAACGGCCGACCTCTCGCTCCGCAGCGCCCGGCGTTAGACGGCTAGGCCACGAGAAACAGGTCAGCCTGCTAACGGCAAGCTATTTATATACACCATTTACTTCAGCATGCTTTCTTGGTCACCACCCAGACGGTGCGAAGTGCGCGCGAGGCGCGCTTTAAAGGCCCTCTCGCCCCGCTCCTGCGAACGCGATGCTCTTCGCCGTACATGGTGTGGTCGCCTTCGTGCGCTTATCTCGAGGAAAGAAGCTCCCCCCCGCGCTTATCTCGAGGGGGGGGGGGGGAAGTAGAAATAAGAAATAAGTAACAACTGTAACAGTCCGCGCTCTTCCTGTGTGCACCTGTTCGTTCGTTTCGTGCGTCCTGCTTTATGTTTGATCAGCGCGCTTCAAGTGTCGATCTGTTACACATGATAGTTCGCGCTCGCCCATGTGCGTTCTTTTCGTGCGCCCTTTGGGCTCGAGCGACGCGCTCGCAATTTCGAGCTGCTTTCCGTTCTTCGCGTTACATTCCAATTTGTTGCTTTCGCATTCATTGCTTCGTCGTTGCGGCGAAATTGTGACTTTTTTGCTGTTTAACCCGGCAACAGGGATATTGTGCTATGTGTCCTGCATCACTTGTTCTTTGACGACTACATTTGATTCCGTTTGAAAGAATACCCTCTAGTGGAATGTTGCCTATGTTGTCATATTAAGTATTAATCGATGTCAACGACTCAGGACAATTTGAAAGTCGTTAGCGGTATCGTGATGGGAAACAGATGAATCTCGGGGCAAAATCGCCAATACTTTTGCATATCAGACATGATTCAGCGTATTGCATCTTACACGACAGGCTAAATTTTGGGAAAATGTTTGCATGGTGCTCCCGAAAGAATTTTCAGCGCATAAGGCACAAAGGTAGTTGGAGATCTCTCGTAAATATTTGGCTCGCTCTTGTCGCGAAGGAGGTGAATTTTTACAGAAATTCGTTATTTTAGCTGAAACTGCGTTACATCACCACGAACTGGAAAGTAAGGCTGCGAGCATCGTTTCGAAATATTCATTACTGACGGCGAGTCCTCATGTAGTGTTAATAACCGAAACTTGGTCAAGCACCTGCATTCTCAGAAATTGTATTACACCTCCAGGATATAACATGTTTAGATGGGACAGAAATGCACGTGGTGGTGGCGTAGCTATTATTGTCAAGGATTGTTGTCGGGCAATAATGGTAGAAAACAATATGTCGGAAGCAATGTAAAATAACCTTTACAAGCATCCGCGTATCCTTATTGGTGTTCTTTACAGGCCACCAGCAACTCCACCTGAATGTTTAGATGAGCTTAACGGATTTCTTTGCACTCACGCAAACAGTGGCACTCGACTAATATTGGCTGGTGACTTTAACTTAGGGCACATTGATTGGCAGTCTTTGTGTGGTCACCATACTGAAATATTGAGTGCAAATAAGTTATTAGTGATTGCCTTTTTTCACAACTTAAGACAGATTGTTAACGATTACACAAGGGTGACACCCAAATCGCGATCAATATTACAGTTTGTCTTTTTGTCCATTAAGATTGAGGATTGCAGCCTGACAATTATGGATGGCTTATCCGACCATAAGATGATTTCAGTGAACATACCGTCCTTGTCATGGAAACATTGTGATGACATAGGGCGCAAAAAACGAGTATCGGTCTAAGATTACGAGCGAGTGGATGATACTTCGGTCTTAGATTACTTAGAACAATCATTTATTGAATTTGAAATGGCCTCTTAGTCTGAGTCAGACGAGGAATTGTGGCAGCGATTTAAATTCATTATGACAACTTGCATCGACAGATCTGTACTAAATCGGTGTAAAAGGACAAAACAGCAAAACCGACGTATAAGTCGTGATATTGTTCACATGAAACGTAAAATAAAAAGCTACGCAAGCAGCCAAAGAAGTTAAACGAACTATCACAGGTGCGCAGCACCCTAAAAACAGCATTATCAGAATCAAAAAGGAAGTTCTTCAGTGAAACTCTGGGAAACATCCTCTGGTGTTGTACCTTCGCGTGTCTCTAAACGTTAACCCCAAAAATTTTGGCGTTTTTTTAGAAGCACAGGAATCAAAAGTAGACCAGATTAGTATCGATGGCGGCCTTGTGACAGATACACAACAGATAGCACATTGTTTCAATGTGTTCTTCCAATCGATGTTTAACAGAGATGTACACAGTTGCCTCGCAGACGGAATAAACTATTCCTGCGCATGTACCATGAAGCCTCTTTCATTTCATCAAGAAGGCGTGTTTGAACAAATGCATCCCATCCTCATATTCTGTCTGCAAGAACCTGATTCCTAGTGCATGCAGAGGAAACTCTTTCTTCAGCGTTCTCTGTAAAACATCCCAGAAGTATACGCGCCGAATGAGACGGACGTGTAACGCGTTGCAGGTACTAATCGCGGAGTCCACAGCGATGACGAATTACTTTATCACTCCCAGAGGGCAACACTACCCCGCCGACCGGGAGAGTGGTTAATATAAAAGGCGCGTTTGTAAAGCTGCTGCAGTCTGAGACCATGGCGCAGTGGATAGCGTGCACGGCAACTGTTGTTGCGGACCGAGTGGTCGTGGGTTCGATGCCCGTTGAGGGAAAGTCATGGATAACATGGTTGATCCCTCTGTATAGGAATCGGAATAACACGAAAGTAAAGCGTGCCCTTACAGAAGTAACTGAATGTTTACTGCACATTGATATAAGAGAGTTTGCACAATGTATATTGATCGTCTGGCAGCTATGGCACCGCTTAACGTGTATGCACCCACTTTCATGATTGGTGGTACATCTCCACCCATTAAACAAATCCTTGTGGTAGCTGTATGTTCACGGTGAAAGCGTAATCAGAGAACGAGGTGCCTATCTACGGTTACACAATTTCACGGTTCACAATTTTTCATGGGCTTTGGATGAACACAAACAAACTGATGTTATTTGCGTCGATTTAAAAAAAAACGTTTGGCAACGTATCACATAGTAGACTCATTTATAAGCTTCGTCAAGGTGGTATCAATAATGATGCTTTGAAATGGATTGAACTTCTATTGAATACGCGCCGAATGAGACGGACGTGTAACGCGTTGCAGGTACTAATCGCGGAGTCCACAGTGATGACGAATTACTTTATCACTCCCAGAGGGCAACACTACCCCGCCGACCGGGAGAGTGGTTAATATAAAAGGCGCGTTTGTAAAGCTGCTGCAGTCTGTGACCATGGCGCAGTGGATAGCGTGCCCGGCAACTGTTGTTGCGGACCGAGTGGTCGTGGGTTCGATGCCCGTTGACGGAACTTTTTGTCTTTGCCATCTGATCGTGTAAATTTTTTCGGCGTCATTTCCGTGACGGAAATACGTCACTGAAATCTTGGTGGACCCCGGAATAAAACACTTTCGTGTTAAGAAATTGTAACCGAGCGTAAACAAGAGCTGCAGCAAGGTCATCAATTAGTCTGCTTTCGTATCTTTTCTTTTGCTTTGTTTACTTTTTAAAGGCGCGTGTTTCATATGGTTAATTTCGTGATTGTGAGTATTATGCGTAAACAAGAGCTGCAGCAAGCTGGTGAACTAGTCTGCTTTTGTATCTTTTCTTTTGCTGTGTTTAGTTGTTAAGGGCGCGTGTTCCATACGGTTAGTTTCGTGATTGTCTGCATTATGATGCATTTTATTGTGGGATTTGTTGCTGTTTCGGTTCACGTATAAATCACATTCTATATACTTCTTTTTTTGTTTTGAAATTGTTAAAAGCCGGCGCTAAATACAATTTTATGTACCACTTATTAACTCCACCATGTACTTCATTTCGGGAATGCTGCAAGCGAATTCTACGTGTTATCAGACACGCTTCAGCCCATGTATTATGGCGTAAGAAACTGCCGTCTTCAATCTTGCAGGACAAAAAAAAAGTTGGGCCAAATAAGTGACACTAACTGTCCTGTTCTCATGCTGAAACGCCCCCGCAGAAGCTCGCAATTACGCTGTCCGCGCTCAAGCTGCGCTGCCTCTTGCCTGGAGCAAGATGGCTGCCAATCGGTTTCCCAGGCTTCACCCGCTCACGTGGGCGCGTATAGGGGACCTCCACTCCAGAAGTTTTTTTTCAACCTCCTTGGTCATGACCCTCAAATGTGGGTTAACAGTATGTTCAAATAAATAAATGAATAAACAAACAAACAAACTAACTAACTAACTAACTAACTAACTAACTAACTAACTAACTAACTAACAAATAAATAAATAAATAAATAAATAAATAAATAAATAAATAACCACCAGAAGTTAAGCAGTTTAAACGTCCACTATCAGCTGGCAGAATCATGCTAACACTATTCTGGGAGATGGAAAGTGTGTAGCTGTTCATTTCACCCGAAGGAGTGAAACTGTGAACCGTGCCAACTATTGTGATGTGTTGCGAACCAAACTGAAACCTGTAATAAGGTCCAAACGTCGTAGAAAACTGCAAAGGGTGTCATCCTGCAGCAAGATAACACTCTGCCACAATGCGCAAAACGTACGGCCGAAAGAATAAAGAAGCTGAAATTCCAATCGCTGGAACATGCGGCGTGCTGTCCAGATCGGGCTCCACGCGGTTTTCATATGTTTGGACAATTGAAGGAAGCGCTCAGTCAGGAAGATTTACAACCGAAGCAGAAGCCATTGACGCGGTACAAAACTGGTTCCAGGTGAAACCCAAGAAAAGTCAGAGGAAGCTTGAATTTCGCCTTCAGGAGCAGAACGCGATAGCGTAATCGGACCCTGTTCGCATCGCTTTCGCAACCGCTAGCCTGGCTTCGCTTCTCGGTGGACAAGCCGCAAGGAAGGTTCCTGCGCCCGTAAACTGACCCTTTCAAACTGTCCTGGAATGTCTGCTGCAAGTGCAGCTGCGAAGTGCCCACTACGACATAATCCCTTCCTTAATGACGCCAGTACGCCGTACGAAAAAGCAAGGAGGAGCAATAAACTTTATTAGCAGAAACCAGCAGGCTTAGGTGGCCGGGCCTAGGCCTCCCACGAGGCGACGTGAAGGGTTTGCCTCGACGCCTCCTCACGGGCCTGCTGGGTCGCCCAGGTTTGTTCGTCGAGAGCGGAGCTCCGCGGAGCCTCGGGCAGCCTCGACGAAAGGGTCGTGGTGTTAAGGTGTCGGTACTTTGCCGGGCACTCCCACAGCATATGCGGAAGCGTAGCCGGGTGAGTGCGACAGCACCGGCAGGTGAGGGTAGTGTACACGTCCGGGAATACGAGTTCAAGGCGGGCAGGGGAGCTAAATTTCTTCCTTTTACGTGTTTCCGAGGTACCCACAACGCGTCCGTAAGGCAACACGTGCATCTGTGCAGTACACAGGTTGTTGAGGTTGTTGTTGGTAATGATAATGAATAATGCCTGTGGGCTTTGTAATTGGTGGGCCTTTAAACTAACCACTCATTGCGCAATTCGCACGTTTTGACGCCTGATGTGATTCTACGCTTCTGCCCCGCAATATTACTGTGGTAATGACACACCTCGCAATACTTAAAATTCATATAGTGTTGTGTTCCGAAGCAATTTTGGAGCATGGGCGTGGCTCCTGACATCGGTTCGATTTGCACTCGAGCGGAAGATTTTTTTATTTATTTTTTGCATCTTTCTTGAATTTTCGCTCACGGACAACGCTGCTTTTTCGCCCACAGCCAACGACGCCGACTCTGGAGTTTCTGCGAAACGAGCTCTTTAACGCTACCGAGTTAACACTTTTTTCCAACTGAAAAAACAAGAACTTGCCAAATGTTCGGCGAAGTGCGATGAAGTGCAGGGAAGTTACGTAGAAAATAATCTATGCTTCTGTTTTCTAACATTAGAATAAATGTACCTTTTTGCAAAAATCCCTTCACTTTTTTACTTGCCCTCGTACATAGGAATTAACAAATAACGAATTTGGAACCTCAAAAGTTAACATTAGATGTATGAGAAATTAAAAATTATATTGACATTATTGACAGTGCACACAAACAACGTAAGAAAATGGATAGAAAGAGCAAGAGTGTGCGGTATTATTGGTACAGCGTGCGCGCTCTAAACACTACCAAAATTCATGATCACAAACTTCCCAAATGCTTATTTACAGCTCACTCAATGTAACTGTGCATAAAGTTGCTCCTCGCAAAATCACATTTGGCAAGCTAATGTCATTGATTAGCGTAATCTTATCGTTTATACCCTTGCACATTACAAAATCACAGCTTTTCACTGCTGGTAGGACAATCCATCTTCAAGTGCTCAGGCGACTTTGGCTTTTTGGACAAAATTGGGGCCAGGGTGTTCTTTCTGTACAGCATATTCGTCCCCGGAAGCCTAAAATAAAGATAGAAAAAGTAATGACTAAAAATTTCACACGATAGAGCGTGACATACACTATACCCACGTCATGATGAAATTTTCTTAGTTCTGTTGAATGCAAATAGCGCGAAAAAACGTAAGACTAGACGAAGAAGGCTACACCACAAGCGCATACTAACAACTGAACTTTTATTAGAAAGACGAAAATATATAGGCAGCCCAAACCACATGTTCACCATGAACACAACCGAAAACCTTAGATGTGCGCATCCAGGTATGTTATCTCTGCCTTAGTTAACGCAAGGGAAGGCTTTGCCACACAGTCATCTCCAGCTTTTAAAATGAAAAACGCCTCAACTAGCTCACGTGCCGTCTGGTCCCTATGACGTGCGAGCACTTTCGCATCAGACAAGCGAGGAGTACACTTACACTCACGGCAGTGCAGGGCCAAATTAGACGACGGCTGCCCATTCAAAGATCGACGGTGATCTTGCAGGCGCGCATTCAGACAGCGGCCTGTTTGTCCTATATAGCATTTACCGCACGTGAAAGGCACCTGATATACAATTCCCTTGCCACAAACCGAAGGGCTGTCCCTGTGTTTCACATTACATTCATGCCATTTCTGCGCAGTCCCATCCACCTTCCTTTCAACAGCGGCGCATACTCTACCAAGCTTATTCTTAGCCGAAAAAACAACATCTATATCATATCTGGCACCAACCTTCTTGAGACGATGGGAAACACCGTGCAAGAAAGGGATACTTGCGATAGGCTTCTTTTCCCGTACCCTATCATTTTCGACCGAGCCTTTCAACTCAGATTTCAAGGTCGCGAGAATCCTTTCACACAGGCGGCCCAAATTAGCAGTAGGATAGCGCGCTTCTCGGAGCCTGTCCAGCTGCTTATCGAAACTTTCACACAACAGGTGCGGGCACGTTTTCTTTAAAGCGGAAGTCAAACAAGAAACCGCAATGCCATTTTTCACTAACTTAGAATGACAAGATTGGAAGTCTAAAATTGGCTTCACTGAACGCGGGGAATACAGCCAACAAGTGTGAGCACCACCAAAACGAATGGTCAAGTCTAAAAACTGAATAGCACCTTCCCGCGGCACTTCAAACGTAAAATTAAGGCCTGCCCCTTTCTCCTTAAAAAGTTTGAGAACGCTCGTCCTAGTGGCGACACACCGGCAGGAATCAACTAGAACAAGGTAATCGTCCACATATCGAAACGTTCTTACAGCAACATCACTCAAGTCAGGTTCAAGTTCCCGGTCTACCCTGCTCAAATAGATATCGCTCAAGACTGGGGCGACCCTAGAGCCGATGCACACACCCGACTTCTGCGTGTACACATCACTCCGCCACCCGATCACTGTAGACTTCAAATACAGACCAAGCAACTGCACAAAAGCCCCCACAGAAATGCCACATTTGTCCTGGAAAACTTGCTCATCATTGTCCTTTACAATGCAATCATGTACATAGAACAGTAGCTTATCGTGCTGCAGAGAATAAAACAAGTCCTCGACGTCAACACTGAACCCAGAGACGGAAGAGCATGAATCACTCTGAAGGAACTTGATCACCTCAGACGAGTTCTTTACTCGAAAGGGATCCGCGATGTGTAGGTTCGACAGGTGTTTCTGGAGGAACCCAGAAACCGCGTGTTGCCAAGTCCCACGTTCTGACACAATCAGGCGGAAGGGGTCACCATTCTTATGGGTCTTTACGGTAAAAAACACGTGGAGTAGAGAACCCTTTTCATTCCTTACCGAGGCCGAAAGGTTGCGTAGGTCGAGCTCCTCCAAAAGGTGTAACGCTTTTTTCTTGATGGCCGTAGGCTTCTCCTTCACCTTCTTCACCTTCTTCACCTTCGTTTTGGTGGTGCTCACACTTGTTGGCTGTATTCCCCGCGTTCAGTGAAGCCAATTTTAGACTTTCAATCTTGTCATTCTAAGTTAGTGAAAAATGGCATTGCGGTTTCTTGTTTGACTTCCGCTTTAAAGAAAACGTGCCCGCACCTGTTGTGTGAAAGTTTCGATAAGCAGCTGGACAGGCTCCGAGAAGCGCGCTATCCTACTGCTAATTTGGGCCGCCTGTGTGAAAGGATTCTCGCGACCTTGAAATCTGAGTTGAAAGGCTCGGTCGAAAATGATAGGGTACGGGAAAAGAAGCCTATCGCAAGTATCCCTTTCTTGCACGGTGTTTCCCATCGTCTCAAGAAGGTTGGTGCCAGATATGATATAGATGTTGTTTTTTCGGCTAAGAATAAGCTTGGTAGAATATGCGCCGCTGTTGAAAGGAAGGTGGATGGGACTGCGCAGAAATGGCATGAATGTAATGTGAAACACAGGGACAGCCCTTCGGTTTGTGGCAAGGGAGTTGTATATCAGGTGCCTTTCACGTGCGGTAAATGCTATATAGGACAAACAGGCCGCTGTCTGAATGCGCGCCTGCAAGATCACCGTCGATCTTTGAATGGGCAGCCGTCGTCTAATTTGGCCCTGCACTGCCGTGAGTGTAAGTGTACTCCTCGCTTGTCTGATGCGAAAGTGCTCGCACGTCATAGGGACCAGACGGCACGTGAGCTAGTTGAGGCGTTTTTCATTTTGAAAGCTGGAGATGACTGTGTGGCAAAGCCTTCCCTTGCGTTAACTAAGGCAGAGATAACATACCTGGATGCGCACATCTAAGGTTTTCGGTTGTGTTCATGGTGAACATGTGGTTTGGGCTGCCTATATATTTTCGTCTTTCTAATAAAAGTTCAGTTGTTAGTATGCGCTTGTGGTGTAGCCTTCTTCGTCTAGTCTTACGTTTTTTCGCGCTATTTGCATTCATCATGATTTACCAACTCGCCCAACAATCAATCCTTCTTAGTTCTGTGTAGATATAAATGCAGTGGATGGCCAACATATTGAGCGGCACCTGCCTCCACACCGTGAAAAGTGCAAAAAAAAGGGCATGCTGTGGAATAAATGCAATAAAAAGCGTGCTGTTGCATAACTTTTTGTACCTTTGATGTCGAAGATCTAAGCCTCACTTTACCCTTTTAGCTTGCTCGTGCACTAGTGCAAAAGCAGAGATCTCTTAGGAGATGATGTCCCCTGTAAGCTGTTCGCGCTGGCTAAGTCTAATTGAAAGTTAAGTTCTGTTCGTGAGTAATGTCGTTGGCTGCTATCGGCAAATTCTGTTCTTGCAGCTGGCCAAACGTATGCATGGGTATGCATCAACACATGCACATGTGTACTTCTGTGGATGTACCATGGTACTCATACGATCTGTTTCTTGAAAAAAACTTGGCAGTGGGCTAGTTGGTTAAACAATAGAGTAAGAGCACACAAACAGCACATATGTGCCGTTTGTGGGCTCTTACACTGTTCCCAGTCACTTTTTGTAAAGTTTGCGCAAAAATCTTCGATACTGTTTCTTGAAGAAATGCAATGCTGTGTGCACCATATGAATATTTTATTTGTTGCACAAAAGCACAATACCACTGTACATACCTAACAGTATGCACGTTCATCACGTATCCATTTCAGGTAACATGTAAAATTAAATGTTGCATTTACTCGTGATTACAAGTAATGTAGCTTTGTTCAGGCTGTTCACTTTGAGACGAATATATAATGCATGAAATTGGTTTCAAAAGCAGAGATCTCTTAGGAGAAGATGTCCCCTGTAAGCTGTTCGCGCTGGCTAAGTCTAACTGAAAGTTAAGTTCTGTTCGTGAGTAATGTCGTTGGCTGCTATCGGCAAATTCTGTTCTTGCAGCCGGCCAAACGTATGCATGGGTATGCATCAACACATGCACATGTATTGATAAATTATGGTCATTATTTTCAATTATTCTGGACGGCTAAAAAGGCAAAACTTCTCGCTAAAGCACCACAGGTTGTCTTGTGGCCGTGTGGGAAAAAATGGTGGAGATGGCTAGACTTAGAAGGCACGAATCTTGAACCACAGATATGTTCATCCACCTTGCCTCAAAGCAAAAATCAGGCAGAGCCTGGTATTGGGTTGAAAAATGCATGGTTGATTCCTACGTCCTAGGAATCGGTATAACCCGAAAGTAAAGCGTGTCCTTACAAAAGTAGTTGAATGTTTACTGCATATTGATGAAAGAGAGCCTGCACAGTGTCTGTTGGTGTTTGGTAGCTATAGAACCGTTTAACGAGGATGCACTCACGTTGACGCTTGTTGGTACGTCTCCATCCCGACGACTAACGTCCATGATCAATGATTAAACAAACCTTTGTGGTAGTGGTCAACGGTGAGAACGTAATTAGAGAAAGCGGTGTGGCAGCCAGAATAGCGTCGCTGATTCGACGCAGAACTTGGGCTGAGGTCGCTATTCCGCGGCATGTTAAAGAGTTATTGAACGCCATGGCTGGACTAGAGGGAAATGCAACGCGCACGTGTCTCCCCTGTAGCCAGGCCGCGATTTTTCTCGGGGCGAGCGTAAACGGGGAACGCGGTGTTCCAGCCAGGCGAGGAAGGCGCGTGTCGCAGAACTATTTTTGGTATAGATGGATGCTATGAGCGAGGCCGACGCTTGGACTAAGGTCGCCATCGCGCCGTGTGTTGAGGCGTTGACAAAATTGCACTTACGCGCCGAGTGAGTGAGACGACCGCATAGCAACGACGCGCTGCAGGAGCTAATCGCCGCGGCCACGGTCATGGCGGATTACTTCACTCTGCCGCTCCCAGAGAGCGAAACCACCTCGCCGACCACGAGCACTGTGAGAAGAAAGTGTGACATATAAAAGGCGCGTCTTCAAAGCCTCCAGATTCTGTGCCTGTGGCGCAGTGAATAGCATGCCCGGTATCTGTTGTCGCGGACAAAGAGGTCGTGAGTTCGACTCCCGTTGACGGAATTTTTTTCTTTGCCATGTGATCGCATGTATTTTTCTGACGTTATTTTTCGTGACGGAAATACGCCACTGAAGTCTTGGTGGAACCTGACATAAAACACTTTCGTGTTAAAATGCAGGGCGTGGAAACACGGACACACGAGATAAGTCAAGACACCACAAACGCTAGCTAACAGTCAGTGTTAGTGAGCGTTTGTGGTTTCGTGCCTTAGCTAGTGAGCGTGTTTGCACGCCTAGTCTTTTAGCATGAATGCTACCAACTAGCTCAGCTGTCTGTTACATTTTGTAGTTTGGTACTGGGTCAATGCTTCGCATGAAGTTGATTCTCAGAATGTGAGAGATCTGCCGTATTTTCTCTGTAACGAGAAAATACACGAAGCATCGTTCTGCCCACGCTGCCAAGTCCCTATTTGAACAGAATTTCCATCTCGTTTCTGATGCAAAAGACTTTCACATCGCTAATTTGGCCTGCTAATCATCATAGAACAGACGTCTCCTGCGAATTGCCGCATTACTCTGGACCACTGAGTCGTGGAAGACGGCAGTCGTCGCAGCAACGAGATTGCGCCCTCCTATCGTCGGAAGCCGTTCACTCGCTGCTCAGTGTTTCCTACACTCTTATAAAAATGGAGTGACCCTCTCTCCTTTAAGGGAGAAACGGCGATGTCCCCAGTGTTCGTATTCAAATGGAGGAACTTTCCTCCCTTTTCAATGGAGAAACCCTTCCTCCCCTATGAAAATCAATATGGCTGACGCCAAGCCAGTGAAGCGAGCAATAGATTTAGGCCTATGAGTGCATCGATTCTCGACTGATAAAGAGTATGCGGCACTGGTAATCACAAAAAAACGGTCCCGCTGAGCTTAATATCGAACGATATGACAATAAAATCAAGCAGACAAACCTGTCGTGATGAAAACCTCGCTAAACGGAACGACGGAACTCGTACGTTTCGCTCGGCCAGCGAGACGGCGTTCACTTTACAAGAGACGGATACGGCAAAGGGGCTCTCACTCGGAGACTGTACGGTAGGCTTGCTGGCTTTATTTGTCGAAGCATCACACGGTGTAGCGACGTTATCCACGCGTTTGTGCCTCCCAAATTTACATTCTGTAGCATCAAGACAATCCCGGCGCATCAGGGCATAGTTTAGATAGATAGATGTTCAACTTCATATAAGTAGGTGGAGCTGTGAGAGCGCCGCAGCCGTGAAGTAGCTGGTAGCTGGCGCCATCTAGAGGGATTAAACAATACCAAAAAAAGTTGTTTCTGACTGAGGAGGCGTACTTTGATACTACGCTATGGCATTTCGGCAAGGTGGCCCCATTCATGGATGATTCAAGGACACCGGAAAGTTGACGCAGTTTTTATTAATACGCACACGTTCACTAGGCCGACACATAGTAAACGCACTGAATTCAATACATACATAAATCAATCGCATGTCTAAAACCTATAACATGAACAATTCACTACAGACGCATACGTACACACGTCGGCAAAATACGTCGGGACGTGCGAGCGACGACCGCAATCAGATAAAACTGCATCGCCGCGACATCTGACGTCGACAGTGCGCATGCGCGTCCTTTCAATTTCGCAGTCATATCTTTTCACTCGCTTGCAGCGGAGCAGGTGATTACATGTAGTGCTTTGCGCTAGGCGTCGCTTTCTTTGTTCAGTCCGTGGCGCGCTCAGTTTTGCGGGGGCATAGTGGCGGTGTAGTGTACGCGGCTCGCTTCACAGACAGAGCAGCGGAACGTTTCGTTTAACGCGATTGTGTTAGAAGCTCCTTTCGCAGAAATTCCGGTTCCGGTGTCTACGTAAGCGTCGTTGGTAGTGCGCGAAAAGTCTCAGCATTCTGCGTGGCAAAAATGTGCTCAATGTTACGCGCACATGCTTTCTTTTCCTTACGGCACGTTGATGCTAATTATGGAGAAGGCGATGCAAAACTAGGCCCGATCAGGTTATCCTGTTCTACTCTTGAAGGCGAAGCTCAAGCGTCCTTTTCGTTTTATCGTGGTTCGAATAGCTCATACTTAGAGTACCGAGAAGCAGGGAACTTCTACTTATTAATGAGCACGCTATGTTCTTTTGTCCTATCACTCAGCTTTTTTGAGTTCATCACTGCTGCCACGTGTTTTTGTAACTTTCTGCAGCCACGCGGAACGCGTTGTGATTTACATGCTCCCTATACGCTCGCCGATTACAGCAAGCGTTTTCTTCTTTTTTCCTAGTCCATTCGCCTATTTTGTTGCATGCGTAAGGTGATCTGCCTGCGTATTGTTATATTAATAAACTGAAGCATTCTTTCGGCTCAACGCCTTTTCGTTTTCGGTGCCCTCGCTCGTGTTTCAGTATCCCATGGTACGCTTCAACTAAACGAACGTGCAGAGAAGTAATGTTTGTGGCACCGGTTTGAAACTCAGACAAGATATGCTATCTCTTTAATCAGGGCATAGCGAGTCGCGTACACTTCACCGCTTCTGTACTCCCGTCGAATTGAGCGCGTCACGGATTGAAGAAAGAAAGCGACGCCTAGCTGAAAACGCTGCATGTAATCGCTGGCCCGCTGCAAGCGAGTAAAAAGATATGGCTGCGAGATTGAAAGGATGCGCACGCGCACTCTTCCCGTCAGATGGCGCAGCGATGCAGTTTATCTTAGAGTTACTGTATATGCTGCCTAAAACAGAGTTGCGCATCTGTCTTCCAACGCCGCTAGCAAGCATGCATTGCGGAGAAGCTGCCGCTTGGGCCAATTTTTTTTTTATTTCTCGACGCCGCCGCTGCAGCGAACTGAATTAACACTAGCCATCGACAGTCGATGTTTATCGCCGGTCTTCGACACGCCAGACAGGTGAATCGGCGACACGGTAGGTATGTCGCCTGCAAAAACGAAGTGCGACTTCACCGCATAGCTGTGGTTACTTAGTAACAGTAACTCTAGTTTATCTTAGATTCACTGTATATGCTACCTTTAGGTAGCAGAGTTGCGCATAGGTCCGGCTAGCAACCACAGCTATGCGGTGATGTCGCACTTCGTTTTTGCAGGCGACATGCCTACCGTGTCGCCGATTAACCTGTCTGGCGTGTCGAAGACGGGCGATAAACATTGGCTGTCGATGGCTAGTGTTCACTGCAGCGGCGGCGTCGAGAAATAAAAAAATTGGACAAAGCGGCAGCTTCTCCGCAATGCATGGTTGCTAGCGGCATTGGAAGACAGATGCGCAAACTCTGCTACCTAAAGGTAGCATATACAGTGACTCTAGTTTATCTGATTGCGGTCGTCGCTCGCGCGTCCCGACCTATTTTGCCGACGGGTGTACAGACATGTTTACACATATCCGCCTATGAAGCGCAGGCCCTTATATAGTCACTGAATTACTGTGGATCATAGTGGCACAAGCGATGCGTCATTTTTCTTGAACTGTTTACCATTTCATGGCTGCATCACAATATACGCAGGCATTATTAAATTGTAGCTATGGCTTACACAAGCGCATCAGTTAATCTAAAGTCGCATAATAATGAACGACATAATTACAGAGTTGATTAAGTTAGTGCGAAAAATACCATATTGAGAACCGTTCATACCTTTCCCACGACATTTTGAAGCAGCGCCATCTTTCGAAAGTGGCGACAGGTAAAATTTCTCTTTCTGATTTCTTTATTTTCTATAGTTACTGTGGGAGAGCGCAACATCGGCAACATGCAGTTCAGATTCTGTCGCCTTTGTACCTTCGTCGCGCCGACTTCGTTGAGTGGTTTGGCGTTGACATCTGTTCACATTCTATTTAAGCGTTGACCACAAGTATGACGATGAGCCATGGATTCCTTCAACTGCTATCCCTTCAATGACAATGCTTCTGATGCGGTACGGCCGTCTCATTTGTGTATACGTATGTTACAACGCGGGTCGTGCGAAGAAACAAGACAAGATGGCCTCGCACCGGACGATGGTCTTTCGAGAGCGATGTCAGTGGCTCTTGGCGTCGCGGCAGCTCGATTACTTGAGTAGAGAAACTAGCG
Organism: Rhipicephalus sanguineus; assembly: GCF_013339695.2. NCBI lineage: Eukaryota > Metazoa > Arthropoda > Arachnida > Ixodida > Ixodidae > Rhipicephalus > Rhipicephalus sanguineus. The sequence continues at coordinate 10,531,354 of NC_051182.1, read as the reverse complement.
CTACACCGCGCCAATTATGGAAAAGAATGCTACCCACGCTACGTGTTCTGTAATATTTCAGTACGCTGCACCCACATGCTACTCTGCTACTGTTACGTCACGGTATTCGCCTGGCGTGTCAAATTGCAGTCATTATGGGACAACTGTGTAGTTGTCGTTGTGGCGGTGGTTAGTCTTGCGTTGAATTTGGGATACTCTTTTAACAAAGGTGAGTGAGAGTGTTAGTAATTACCTACTGTGCACAGCTGTCATTGGAAGCGCATTTTGTGTTGAGTTTCGCACGCCAAAGCAAAATTCCGAGAACGAGAGATACATACTGCCCGCGTGCATAAGTCCGTCCTAATTCTCAGTGATGGCATGCATATTCCAAAACGCATGTCCTTGAGAATTTTCGCCTAATTGACAGAAGTCATTGACCTATTTTTCTGGTACGTGCAATTATGATGCAGTTTAACGTTAAAATGCGGCCACGGCGGCAGCATTTAGATGGGGGCGAAAGGCAAAGAACACCCATGTGCTCATGTTCGGGTGCACGTTAAAGAACCCCAGTTGATCGAAGTTAATCCGTAGTCCCACACTACGGCGTGCCTCATAATCATACGGTGGTTTCGACACGTAAACCTCCAGCAATTATATGATATCGAACTTTCATACATGCACTGTCCAGTGGTATCACGCTTGCTAAAATGTTGAAAAAATTAACTTTCATGCTTCTTTATATTGCTTGTTGTATTGATAAGTGCTATAAATGCTGTGCAAAAATAAAAACACGTGCTCTTGCCAAGTATGATAACGCCGAAAAAAATTAAAATATTGGCGTACAGTCTAAGGTGTTCATTAAAACAAGGCTGTTTTGTGAAGCGGGACTTACTGTATTTACGACAAGCAGATCGTGCGCAAACGTATACAAACACGAGACACACGAAAGTATGCGGCGCATCGCGCACACGCCGAGCGATTGAAAAAAGAAAAAAAAAACGCCACACACGTTACTCAACGCATAGAACAAAAGCAATGAACGTCACTCGTGTATTGCCCGCACCAATCCTAGGTACAAGTAATTGCACGCGACTGGCCGAGATCGGTAGCACTGGATAGTCTGGTCTGAGGCTGCCGATTGAGCTCGGAGGGGCGGTCGCTCTCCGCAGCACGGAATCACGATGTAACTCGGCGTGCGCATGCGCGCGCGCGCATGTCACGTGGTTGAGGAGAAAAGTTTCTCCATAGGGTCTCCAAGCATCGCTTCGTGGCGCTGCTGGATGCTGGATGGATGCTATGAGCGTCCCCTTTGTAACGGGGCGGCGACATGTCTGCCACCAGGCTCGAAGAAAAAAAAAAGCTTCCTTGTTTTATGTTGGCCTAATACCTTATTTACATTGATTAAATCTATGTTATTATACCAAAAAAATATAAATTCACGGCCTATCTCTCTGCCTCTTAAGGCAGAATGACCCTATTTTTCCCCCCATTATTTATTTTTGTTCTTTATCTCTACTTTTCTGCCACCAATACTCTAACCGCCTCTTACTTATTTCTGTCGCGGACGTGTTCAGCTTTCCATTGTTGTCCCTAAAACCCAAGGCTTCATGTAGACTCGTGCCCACACGTATACCTGGGTGAATATCGCCACATTCAATCAGTACATGTTCTATCGTTTCCTTAGTTCCTCCACAGCATGTACATTGTTCTTCTTCGTTACTGAATCTTGCTTTATAACTACGCGTTCTAAGGCAGCCCGACCTTGCTTCAAACAGTAAAGCGCTTCCCCTTGAATTATCATAAAACCTTTCCCTCCTTATTTCGTTTTTTCCCTTTCGGTAGTTACTCAGAGCCGGCTTCTTTTCCATCGCTGCCATCCAATAAGTCCTCTCCGCCTCTCTGACCTTCCGCTTAATGCTCCTTGTTGCCATATCGCCCGCACTGCTAGCCGTATATTTACTGGTGAGCCTCCTAGTTTTTTTTCTCCACTGCGTGTCAACGCTTTTTCTATACAAATACCTGCAAACCTTCTCGGCCCATCTACTCTTCTTCATTTTCCTCAGCCTCTCTTCGAATCTCATTTTGCTCTGAGCTTCCCGCACTTCAAAGCCTGTCCATCCCATATCACCCTTTACAGCCTCATTTGTCGTCTTCCCGTGAGCGCCCAACGCGAGGCGGCCCACCGTCCTTTGATTTACATCCATTCCTGATTGTACCTCTGACTTCATGCACACCACTGAGTTCCCAAATGTAAGGCCCGGGACCATCACACCCTTCCACAGCCCTCGAAGCACCTCGTACCTATTGTACCCCCATAAAGCTCTGTGCTTCATAATGGCAGCATTCCTCTTTCCCTTTGCTACCGATGCTTTCTCTTGTACCTCCATATATCTATCCCCCTCATTTACCCATACTCCGAGGTACTTGTACTCGCTTACCCTCGGTATTTTTTGGCCCTGTATAAAGACCGCATGGTCTTCGTGATCATTGAATACCATCAATCCACATTTTGTTGCACTAAATCCTAGTCCTAAAGCCTCACATTCCCTTCCGCATATATCTGCCAGTCGCTGTATATCATCTTGACTGTCCGCAAATAAGACAATATCATCAGCATAAAATAGACCTGGAAGCTTCTGCTCAACCATCGTGCCGACCTGTTTGTGTGACAAATTAAATCCAATGTTGCTACCTTCTAGCGCTTTTTCCATCCTCACCATGTACAGCATGAATAACAGCGGGGACAAAGGACATCCCTGTCTCCGCCCCTTGCTGATTTCAACGCTGTCCTTGCTACTTATTCCTTCCCATTCTATACAAACTGTATTTTCTCGGTATATTTCCCTCAAAAGCTGTATACAGTCGTCACCTATGCCCACTTCTTTCAGTATATCCCACAAAATGTCCTCATTAACGTTGTCATACGCCCCGGTAATATCTAGATAAGCTACGTATAAGGGCCTGTTTTCTATTTTCGATATTTCTATACACTGGGTAAGAACAAACAGATTATCGTCTAACCGCCTGTCGATTCGAAATCCATTCTGAAGTTCTCCCAAAATATCATTTTGTTCTACCCACGCTTCTATTTTTACTTTTACTGCCTGCATCGCCAACCTGTATAGCACCGATGTAATGGTTAGCGGTCTATACGAGCGAATGTTATCCTTTTCTCCCCTGCCTTTATAGATTAAGTTCATTCTACTTTTTCGCCAACTGTCTGGTATTTCCCTCTCCTGTAAGCACTTTTCTACGGCTTTCAGCAGTGCTTCTTTAGTGTTATGTCCGAGTTCGTTAATGAGGCTGACGGGAACCCCATCTAAGCCCGGTGTAGTGCGCCTAGGAATTTTTCCTTCGGCTTTCTTCCAATTGAAATTCTCTAGTACTACATCTTCGTCGGTTGCACTCCTTTGCGCACTTTACTCACCGGGGAATCCCCTGGGCGACCTTTTTAAACGAATCGGCTGTTATCTTTCGGATGTAACCTAGCGCTTCATACCCTTCCAATTGATTTCCTCCTTCATCTACCATATGTTGTTGCATTGTGACAGACTTCCTACCCAGCGCTTTTAGGTGGCTCCAAAATATCCTAGGCGCGGCCTTCTTCTTTTCGAGAATCTCTGTCATCCAGCGTTCACTTTCACCTTTAATTTTTGCCTCGACTAATTTCTGCACAATGGATTTTTGCTCTAAATATATTTCCCATATTTGGTTGACTTCGTCCTGTGGCCGCTTCTCCTTTTTTGCTTGTCTGTGCTCCCGTGATGCCTCACGTCGCTTCTCGATCGCCTCCCGGATTTCTTTGTTCCACCAACTTTTTGGCTTTCCTCTTTCCTTTCCAACAAATAGTTTTCTTCTCTTTTCCATTTCTTTTGTGATTATATGTAGCAGCTCACTATACTTCCAGTCTTTACCTGGTAGGTCGCCTACTTTTTCCTCGACTCTTGCGGCTATATTTGTTATTTGTTTGTCATTTAGATACAAGCTGCCAAACTTTGATTCTATGTTCTTATTATCAGTTTTATATCCCATTTGTAATATTATGCGTTTATGATCACTACCCAAGCTGTTAATGCCTTCCTCGTCTATTCTCATCTCTCTAAGTTTGTCATATATTCCTTCTGTCATGAGACAATAATCAATGCTCGATTGGCGGTTTCCGACTTCCCACGTGATCTGCCCCTCACACTTAGGCCCCACGTTAACTATCTCAAGACTATGTTGCTCGCAGAGATCTAGCAATAACTTGCCATTGGTGTCTGAATATCCGTCAAGGTCATGAATGTGAGCGTTCATGTCCCCTAGGAGGATTATTTCGGCATCAGGACCAAATTCTTTAATATCGGTGCTTATGCATTTCACTATCTCCAGATTCTTTTCTCTGCAGTTATTCCCCGTCCACAAGTAAGCTACACCTAGCCACGTTTTCTTTCCACCTACTGTGCCCGAAACCCACATGTGCTCTGAACACGTTTGTTTCACTCTATCCAATTTTGTTCTGCTATGGATCAGCATTCCAACACCCCACCTCTCCTTTCTGATGTGATCCTGTTACATCCTTCCCAAATATAATTATCAATATGTGGTGGCTCTTCCAAGTCTCTAAGGTGTGTTTCTGTAACCGCATAAACACCTATCTGTTCCTTGCTTAACTGCTCCTCAATCTCTAACCATTTTGCCTTTTTTCTGCCACCCTGCATGTTTATGTAACTAATTGCAACACGCGCCTTCTCCCTTCTTTTACCTTTTCTCTGGTTTTTCGCTATACTGCCTGTCAAAGAGTCCCCCTGGTTGTTTTCCTCATTACAAGCTACCCTGGGCACCGAAGGGCCCGCGTGCTCCCCAAAAAAGCTACTGCGCGACCTGCAAGTCGCCAACCCACCTCATGACCAAGCCTCTTATCGAAGTGAATTCTGTCTCTTTGGAAGCCGCCCCACCTGTGCACTTCCCTGTTTATATCCACTACCTCGAAGCCCTTCTCTCGACTAATTCGCCATATCTCTTTGTTTGCGTCGACAACCGCTCTTTGCAAGTTGATATTCCTCACTGGTACTTCCGGTATTGTGCATACCACTATCTGCACCTGAGGGGAAATGGCGCGCATGTCCTCGACCCCTTTCGCCAATGTGGGCGCTAGTTCGGCTGATTCTTCCTTCAAGACGTCGTTTAGACCTCCCGCGATTATCACGAGGTTACGTCCATTAGCCTTAGTTGCGAGTTTTGCGCTAGCTTGTCTCATCACTGATCCCAGCCTATGTCCCGGAAACTTCCCTATTAAAACTCGTTTGTCGCCTCTCACCCTTTCCTTGACTGCTTCTCCGCATCTAACTAAATTCGAGTCTCCGGCGATTATCACGTGCTCCGACTCTTCTGCTGGACCGTCCCACACCTGGCCACTGCCTCGGTTACTAGCACGTGCCACTGCTGCTTTGTCCCCTCCCCTTCCCAAAACTACTTCGCGGAAGCTGGGTCCTGTGACCCTTGCACCTGTCTTTTCCAAACCTGTTTCCACCTTCGAGTCTACCACTGTGGGGGTCGATGCGCCGCTGTTCCCGCTGTCGCTTGCTTCTTTGCTCACCATGACCACCTTTGCTAACCCCTCCTCGGCTGACCTAAGCCTCTCCCCCATAGCCATCGTTCTTTCCCGCTCTGTCGCCAACGCAATCTCCAGCTCGGCGATTCTTACCATGAGCTCATTCTGGGCAGCCATCATTATTTCCATTTTCGCCTCTAACTCGCATTGCTTACACTTGGCGTCAGCTCCCTCTGTCTTCTCATCCGTACAAACCTCTATTTTCCATCCCATTCCGCACCCTGAACACTTTACGGTCTTTTTTACCGTGGCTAGATCGTTCACACGGCGGATTATATACACTCAAAGTCAAATGGTATCACAAAACTCCGCAAGTATGCTATACTTCAAAGCACATGTGTGCCTTTCAGACACGTGGTGACCGAACGGAAAAAAAAAACCCAGGCGACTGTCACACAGGAAATAGTACAAAATTGTAAGCCCTATTATGCTTCAAAGCTTCAATCTAGTGGCTTATGTACTCATATAACTAAAAAAACAAACTCGAATCATGCAAAAAAAAAACTTATCTGACGCTGTCATTCCGGAGCCCACGAAAAACACGTCCGTCCTCTCCCAAGTCACACGCGCAGGAGTCTGCTGCTCTTGACAGGCAGCGCCATCTCTGGTAGAAAAATAGAAACTGGGAGCATGCAACGAGCGTTCTCCGTTCTCGGCGCCGCGCCGCCGCTCGCTTCCGCGCACGTGCAGACAGGGGCTCCGGAAGTATATTTTCATTAGTGGGGGCGACGACGTCTGTGGGCTGATGTCGCATCGTGTGTATATATATATATATATATATATATATATATTCACGATTTGGGTGCAGACACCAGCAGTCATGCAGGCACTGCGGAATCAGGGCATCGACGAAGCGCCTATATAAACATAATGGAAGAAACCTACAGCGGATCCACAGCCACTATAGTCCTCCATAAAGAAAGCGACATAATCCCAATAAAGAAGGGCGTACGGCAGGGAGACACGATCTCCCCAATGCTATTCACCGAGTGTTTACAGGAGGTTTTTAGGGCCCCAGATTGGGAAGAATTAGGGATAAGAGTTAATGGACAGTATCTCAGTAACCTGCAATTCGCTGATGACATTGCATTGATCAGTAACGCGGGAGACGAATTACAGCTCATGATTAATGAACTGGTTACCGAAAGTAGAAGAGGAGGTCTGAAAATTAGTATGCATAAAACTAAAGCAATGTGGAACAATCTTGGCAGAGAACAGCGCTTTGCGATAGGTGTGCGAGACACTGGAAGTTGTAAAGGAGTACGTCTATTTAGGGCAGGTAGTAACCGCGGAGCCGAACCATGAGAGTGAAATAACTAGAAGAATAAGGATGGGATGGGGCTCATCCGGCAAGCATTATCAAATCATGAATGGTAGTCTACCACTATACCTCAAGAGGAAGGTATATAACAGCTGCATCTTACCGGTACTTACCTACGGAGCAGAAACCTGGAGACTTACAAAGATGGTTCCACTTAAATTGAGGACTACGAAGCGAGCGATAGAAAGGAAAATGATAGGTGTAGCCTTAAGAGACAGGAAGAAAGCAGAGTGGGTCAGGGAACAAACGGGGGTTAAGGACATCATAGTTGAAATCAAGAAGAAGAAATGGATATGGGCCGGGCACGTAGCACGTCGGCAGGATAACCAGTGGTCATTAAGGGTAACTGACTGGATTCCAAGAGATGGCAAACGCGTGAGGGGGAGACAGAAAATTAGGTGGGTAGATGAGATTAAGAAGTTTGTAGGTAAACGTGGCAGCAAAAAGCACAGGACCGGGTTGATTGGCGGAACATGGGAGAGGCCTTTGCCCTGCAGTGGGCGTAGACAGGCTGATGATATATATATATATATATATACATATATATATATATATATATATATATATATATATATATATATATATATATATATATATATATATGTGTGTGTGTGTGTGTGTGTGTGTGTGTGTGTGTGGGGGGGGTGCATTATTTTGACAAGAAAACAATGCTTTCTGTTGAAATGTATCACGAACGAGGACGAGGTTTACGATTATCAGTATGACGCGACTGCCAAGTGAAATTATTTTCTGAAGTTTTTCTCGGCTGCCGGGAGAAAATAAACTCCCTATCTAGCTCGCTCACAGTGCCCTCGGCCATTTTTTTCTTGTTTTTTGTGCCTCAACCGGAGTCTATATCGGGCAGATGACGCTGATATGCCATCTTATGAAGCCACCATAACACGTTTACGTGAAACATCAAACGCGAATTCTTGAGCTGTATGCGCAGAAAAAGAAGTATCGTTTTAGCTTACCGCGTTTTTGAAGCCGACAGTGAAGTCGATGTTCTTTGTCCGCCTTCTCTCCCGAGCTAGTGAACATGTGCATATAGATGTTTTCTGGTGTAACTTTCCCGCTTGGGCGTCTGGTACTCACAGCCAGTTACTTAAAGGGACACTAACGAGGAATATGAAGTTGAACTGAAATGAACAGGGGCATTGAAGAACGCGTGCAGTTTTGGTTGGGTGTGAAAAGAGTACTTATCAGTGGACATATTTGTAAGCAAAGACCAAATACCTCCTACTCGATTTCTCTCGCGCCAGATTCGCTGCTGAAGTGATGTCGCCACGATTCTCATTGCTCTCAGCGAATTAGAAGGCACGATGATACGTCACCACGTGTGCAAATCACCGCTCATTGTCGCGGCTTTCGTGAGTGCTGCGATGGATGTGGTTGCAGACTTTGAACCTCGCAGCGAAGATCTCGCCACGGAAGCACGATTGCATTTCAGTGAGTCTGAAATGATCTCAGTGCTCTCGCGCCAGCTCTTTCTGGCAGCAACCGACGGAAAGCGAAGCCTCGTTTTCGTTGACGGCAAGCGAGGCATCCAGTTGTCGAATACTGTTTGTGTACACGCGTACTTCATTTTATGTTTTTATTAATGGCGATTTTCGTTGGGAGGAGAACTGGCAGTGAGGAGAGGCGAGGCAGAGCAGGGCCATGCAGGGCCACTCAATCCGCCCGTGGAATACGGCATGCATCCGAAGAGCGGGTGGGAGGGCGCCAGTGAGGAGAAATGCACCATGTGATCAAAACCATCGAAGCGCCATAGTTCTCTACGTGTGAAATCCGACGCAGAATCACTGCGAAGCTCGCTCGTATAAACGACGTCGACATCGCTGGGGTCAAACTACACCTGGCTGCCGCCATTACCTCCGCGTTGACCGGCAGAAGCGAAATAAATATGAGTGAAGAAGATACCACGATGAATAGCTCTTGACGAATCGCGGCCGGACTGCATTTGTGATCACTACGAGAAAGATGAAGGGGCGTTGGTACATATGTCATTCAGTTAAATTTCGCTATTTTCTCTCTTGCTAAATCTCAGTTCACAGTAAGAATGGCATTAATTGGATCGTGGTAAGATAATTTGCCGTTACAGTTCTACTTCGTGTATCTCTTTAGTGTTACTGTGCCCAAGGCCCACCACTGGAGACACGGGCGCTGCAGTCGTTGTGACGTGCTAAGTTGGATCACATGATGTCACCTTGCTTCAAGGAACTTTTCTCAGACGACGGGAAGCTGGCGGCCCGAGGGCGTTTCTTTCTTTGAGTTTCCCTCTTCAATCAGCCTTATTTCACAACCAGTTCATGTGCACAGGTATCTGGAAACAAGAGCTTGGAAAGCGTGGCCAATGTTTTCAGCGGCATGGTGCTCTGGTGCTGTGTTCAGAATGAATGCAAGACGCATGCAAAGGAGCAGAGAGAGAGAGAGAGAGACTCTTTATTGGAAAAACAGAGATTTTTGCCGGCGTCAGTATACCGCTGGCATGCTACTGGGTGTAATTTGATACTTACGGTTTTACCTCAAGGATGACAAGGATCACTATACATGGCTCATAAAGCTTAGAAAGGGCAATGAACTGGAGTCCGGTGCATGTGTTTGCAGCAAGCATTTCTGAAAAGGCGACTTTGTCTGCCAATTAGGAGCGCGAATATTAATCCGGTGAGCAACAATGGGTTCACACGTGACACTTATCCCTTTCAGTGCAGACGTCCGCACCTCGAAGTCTTTTAAAAAATTACTGCATATAGTCAACCCCGATCCTACGCACGCAGATCGGGGAACTCGTTGGGAAAGTACCGAGGCAAAGATAAAAAATGAGAGGGAAAGCACTTTGATACAAAAAAGTAGTTTGTGAATGAGTTTCTGGTTTTTAGAAAAAGAAAGAAAGCTTGCAGGAAAGCCGATAATTAGTTCTTTTTCTTTTTTTAAATCGTCAATTCGTCCCGGCGTCTGCCCACGAAAGCATCGCCTTATGCTTGGAGGCTGACATACCTCATGAGTTGGTAAGAGCTTCTCGATCGCAACCCTTGAGCAACAAGGCTGTGGGCCACGCTTTTCCTTTCTGATTTTCACTACGGTCATTACGTGCGGAAGAACCAAGATGGTTGGGACCGAACAGGAAGAAAACGAACATTTTAAGCGATAAGTTCAGTGGCGAGGCCAGTAGGAGGTATGGGGGTTCATCCCCCACCGCTCTGAATTTATTACATTTTGTATGTTTATATATACTGCATCCATACAAACACACGCAAGAACATAAATAAAGGTAGGTTAGACCCCCCAGAAAAAAGTTGCTGGCTGCGCGCCTGGGTAGGCTCATGGTTAAAACCTTGCTTATGTGGGATTAGGCTTACACCGACCTTTTTTATGTGATTGTTTTTCATCAGCTTGGATAGGAGCAACGAAGATGCAGAGAACGAGAGGCATGCTAAATTCGCGGCGCTGAGATGTGCTTCTGCAAGGTTTGCAGAATAGAGTGTCAGCCTTTACCTCCTCGAGAACGGACGGAAGATACGTTGAACGAGACAAAAGCAGGCAGTGCTGTTTACGCAGACAAAGCACCGACAAATAGAGTGTCAGAAGTCACAGGCATCCAGAAAATTGTGTTTCGTTTGTTGAAGGAAGGGAACACTCGTTAACTAAAGGAGCCTCTAGCCTCACGGGTGGTACCAGGGGAGAAGGCGAGCGCGGGGGTGAACATCCTTTAGTGGGGGGGGGGGGCATGCCCCCACTGGTTTTGAACCTGTGGGGGCGACGGCCCCACTGCGCCCCCGGTTCCGGAGCCCCTGCGTGCAGAGCTCTCGCGGTACATTTTCGTCGCCTCACAATCTACCGCCTGCAGCGCGGCTTCAAAAAGATCTCCAAGCTGGACAGGCACTTCCGAAAAGCGAACTTGATGAAAGGAGAAAGCGTCGTCAATCACGTTCAAGGTGAAGAGCAGACGATCGACGACAACGACGCCCGATTCAACGCGAAATGCATTTTCAAAGTCGCGATAACACCCTCTAGGACGTATACCTCGACGTATGACTCATTCTCTCATGTCGAAGACACGTAATTGTCCATATGAACTGCGAAGTGAAGCTGTGCACGCTATCGATGTTGTGCGTTGTGGAGTATGAAGCATAGGATTATTGTTTTGATATGGCATGCTTGCAGTAGCAGCTGTGTACTTTCGTGAACAAAAGTTTGTGGCGTGCGAAAAAAAGAAACTATACGGCCATGGTACTGGAAAAGCCTGAGAAGATTAGAGTGAAATCCTCCGTGCCGCTGGAGCATCACCCGCCGATTTACACGCCAGGCTGCTACCTGAGCTTTAACCACTGCGTGGAAAGTTGAACTGCTCACCTCATTTTTTCGGCTCTCGCGTCATGCTTGCACTCTCTTTTTATGAGAATATCGAGTCTAGAGGCGTATAAAACCTGCTGCACGAACACGTCCGTTCCGGCGTGATAAAGCAGCTTTCCCGAAGCGTAAATTGCAGGCGCCAAACTCTTCACAATGTGCCGAGTTCACTTGAATTCAACGAACCGCGGTATAACGCTAGTGTGAACGTTCAACAACGACTGGTAGGTCTCACGAACACGGGGAATAAAAACACAAAGTTGTTTCAGCTACATCTGTAACTGGACTTTCAATATGCGAGAAGACAGCGAGTAATCATTACTTTAGTCGTTGCGTGCATGCGCCGCGTTACGTACTGATACACGTAGTCGAAACGAACGAAAGCGGTGAACTGAGAGCCAAAACAGAAGGCGAGACAGTGCTATCAACAAGGACATACTTGATTCTCCTTACTGCGGTGATCCACGCTTGTCGCCTTTATTTCTCGTGCGACATCCCCGAGAATCGATACAGTTTCACGCGTGAATCGCGTGCCTTGGTGTTGTCTGCACTGTTGTGGCAGCCCACGACACAGCAATACTTCGGACCTCGCTTCGCGGGGTCGGTTCTGCCAACGCGGAAATGCAGTTTCGTACAGCAAGCCTCTCGGTTCAGCGAACGAAGCTGCCGGCACGGCGCCCTAGTTCCCCGAACCGATGAGAAGTGCGCGCGCGCGCATGTTCGCGCTGCCGTCAAACAGGCTTAGTCGGCCGCGCGCCGCGCATGCACCCAGTTGCACCGGAGCTTCTCTCCAGAGCCGCAGCGCGGCGCTGTCGACGCGCCGCAAACTTGAGCTTGGGTACAGTGTTCTACAAGTTTATAGTGCGCTCACTGAGCGGCGGAGCGTGACGCACTTCATGTCGTCGCCGACAGGCGGCGCGGCTCACAGCGTCACCTGACGCTGTGAGCCGCGCCGGTTACAGAAACACACCTTAGAGACTTGGAAGAGCCACCACATATTGACAATTATATTTGGGAAGGATGTAACAGGATCACATCAGAAAGGAGAGGTGGGGGTGTTGGAATGCTAATTCATAGCAGAACAAAATGGGATAGAGTGAAGCAGACGTGTTCAGAGCACCTTTGGGTTTCGGGCACAGTAGGTGGAAAGAAAACGTGGCTAGGTGTAGCATACTTGTGGACGGGGAATAACTGCAGAGAAAGGAATCTGGAGATAGTGAAATGCATAAGCACCGATATTAAAGAATTTGGTCATGATGCCGAAATAATCCTTCTAGGGGACATGAACGCTCACATTCGTGACCTGACGGATATTCAGACACCAATGGCAAGTTATTGGTAGATCTCTGCGAGCAACATAGTCTTGAGATAGTTAACGTGGGGCCGAAGTGTGAGGGGCAGATCACGTGGGAAGTCGGAAACAGGCAATCGAGCATTGATTATTGTCTCATGACAGAAGGAATATATGACAAACTTAGAGAGATGAGAATAGACGAGGAAGGCATTAACAGCTTGGGTAGTGATCATAAACGCATAATATTAGAAATGGGATATAAAACTGAAAATAAGAACATAGAATCAAAATTTGGCAGCTTGTATCTAAATGACAAACAAATAACGAATGTAGCCGCAAGAGTCGAAGAAAAAGTAGACGAACTGCCAGGCAAAGACTGGAAGTATAGTGAGCTGCTACATATAATCACAAAAGAAATGGAAAAAGAGAAGAAAACTATTTGTTGGAAAGGAAAGAGAAAGCCAAAAAGTTGGTGGAACAAAGAAATCCGGGAGGCGATCGAGAAGCGACGTGAGGCATCGCGGGAGCACAGACAGGCAAAAAAAGAGAAGCGGCCACAGGACGAAGTCAACCAAATATGGGAAATATATTTAGAGCAAAAATCCATCGTGCAGAAATTAGTCGAGGCAAAAATTAAAGGTGAAAGTGAACGCTGGATGACAGAGATTCGCGAAAAGAAGAAGGCCGCGCCTAGGATATTTTGGAGCCACCTAAAAGCGCTAGGTAGGAAGTCTGTCACAATGCAACAACGTTTGGTAGATGAAGGAGGAAATCAACTGGAAGGGCATAAAGCGCTAGGTTACATCCGAAAGATAACAGCCGATTCGTTTAAAAAGGTCACCCAGGGGATTCCCCCGGTAGGTAATAGTACGCAAAGGAGTGCAACTGACGAAGGTGTAGTACTAGAGAATTTAAATTGGAAGAAGGCCGAAGGAAAAATTCCTAAGCGCACTACTCCGGGCTTAGATGGGGTTCCCGTCAGCCTCATTAACGAACTCGGACATAACACTAAAGAAGCACTGCTGAAAGCCGTAGAAAAGTGCTTACAGGAGCGGGAAATACCAGACAGTTGGCGAAAAAGTAGAATGAACTTAATCTATAAAGGCAGGGGAGAAAAGGATAACATTCGCTCGTATAGACCGCTAACCATTACATCGGTGCTATACAGGTTGGCGATGCAGGCAGTAAAATTAAAAATAGAAGCGTGGGTAGAACAAAATGATATTTTGGGAGAACTTCAGAATGGATTTCGAATCGACAGGCGGTTAGACGATAATCTGTTTGTTCTTACCCAGTGTATAGAAATATCGAAAATAGAAAAGAGGCCCTTATACATAGCTTATCTAGATATCACCGGAGCGTATGACAACGTTAATCAGGAAATTTTGTGGGATATATTGAAAGAAGTGGGCATAGGGGACGACTGTATACAGCTTTTGAGGGAAATGTACCGAGAAAATACAGTTTGTATAGAATGGGAAGGAATAAGTAGCAAGGACAGCGTTGAAATTAGCAAGGGGCTGAGACAGGGATGTCCTTTGTCCCCGCTGTTATTCATGCTGTACATGGTGAGGATGGAAAAAGCGCTAGAAGGTAGCAACATTGGATTTAATTTGTCACACAAACAGGTCGGCACGATGGTTGAGCAGAAGCTTCCAGGTCTATTTTATGCTGATGATATTGTCTTATTTGCGGACAGTCAAGATGATATACAGCGACTGGCAGATATATGCGGAAGGGAATGTGAGGCTCTAGGACTAGGATTTAGTGCAACCAAATGTGGATTGATGGTATTCAATGATCACGAAGACCATGCGGTCTTCATACAGGGCCAAAAAATACCGAGGGTAAGCGAGTACAAGTACCTCGGAGTATGGGTAAATGAGGGGGATAGATATATGGAGGTACAAGAGAAAGCAGTGGTAGCAAAGGGAAAGAGGAATGCTGCAATTATGAAGCACAGAGCTTTATGGGGATACAATAGGTACGAGGTGCTTCGAGGGCTGTGGAAGGGTGTGATGGTCCCGGGGCTTACATTTGGGAACTCAGTGGTTTGTATGAAGTCAGAGGTACAATCAGGATTGGATGTAAATCAAAGGACGGTGGGCCGCCTCGCGTTGGGCGCTCACGGGAAGACGACAATTGAGGCTGTAAAGGGTGATATGGGATGGACAGGCTTTGAAGTGAGGGAAGCTCAGAGCAAAATGAGATTCGAAGAGAGGCTGAGGAAAATGAAGAAGAGTAGATGGGCAGACAAGGTTTTCAGGTATTTGTATAGAAAAAGCGTTGACACGCAGTGGAGAAAGAGAACTAGGAGGCTCACCAGTAAATATACGGCTAGCAGTGCGGGCGATATGGCAACAGGGAGCATTAAGCGGAAGGTCAGGGAGGCGGAGAGGACTTATTGGATGACAGCGATGGGAAAGAAGCCGGCTCTGAGTAACTACCGAAAGGGAAAAAACGAAATAAGGAGGGAAAGGTTTTATGATAATTCAAGGGGAAGCGCTTTACTGTTTGAAGCAAGGTCGGGCTGCCTTAGAACGCGAAGCTATAAAGCGAGATTCAGTAACGAAGACGAACACTGTACATGCTGCGGGGGAACTAGGGAAACGATGGAACATGTACTGATTGAATGTGGCGATATTCACCCAGGTATACGTGTGGGCACGAGTCTACAGGAAGCCTTGGGTTTTAGGGACAACAATGGAAAGCTGAACACGTCCGCGATAGAAATAAGTAAGAGACGGTTAGAGTATTGGTGGCAGAAGAGTAGAGATAAAGTACAAAAATAAATAATGGGGGGGGGGGGGGGAATAAGGTCATTCTGCCTTAAGAGGCAGAGAGATAGACCGTGAATTTATAAATATTTTTGGTATAATAAGATAGATTTAATCAATGTAGACAAGGTATTAGGCCAGCATGAAACAAGGAAGTTTTTCCTTTTTCTTCGAGCATGGTGGCAGACATGTCACCGCCCCGTTATAAAGGGGACGCTCATAGCATCCATCCATCCATCCATCCTGAAACTTTGCGGCGGGTTGCAGGGCGCGGATAGCGCGCGTTGTTGTTTTGCGCGCAAGAAAAGTCAATCTTACGGTGCGCAACTCACGGAAGTTCTTTTGATGCAAGTTCTCTGTGTGTTGTGAAATAAGTTACTGTCGTTGTGACTGATTTACGGAGGGCGAGCGATGTTTTAAGCGGCTATTGCATAAATGAATGCTCCTCCACGCAGCCGCTGCAATAACAGTGTGTGTAGTTGGGGGCGTTCGTTTTTTTTTTTTGTCCTGCTGATCGATACGATTTTCAATGCACTTTCGCCACTGTAGCTATCATAGCGACTTCACTCCCGCCTTTCGAGCCCCACTATGCCGAATATAAACAACGCCTCATTTTTAAAATTTTTTTCGCGTATATATGATCTAGCTGGTCTGTGTAACTAACCCACTTTTTGTTCTTTTTTTTTCGCGAATCAATAATGGGGGAATCACTCGGCTTCGTAATAAATGTATCCGCACCGTACGCTTAAAAATTTTTATTTGCAGACGTAGATCGTACAAGGTTACCAAAACTTTTTATTGCACCTTGGAATTGCACCAGCGCGGATAAAACAGGACACGAAGAAACACTCGACAGTGTCACGCACTGACATACTGATTATATGTACACAAAACCCTGCCTATGTATGCGCAAATGTTTGCCATATCACAATATGAATTATCAATGCCGAAAATGTCACTCGTGGTCGAACAATAAACAGATGCAACAAACGTGTATGAACATCTGCTAGTCGACTACGAAAATGAAAAATAAAGGACAGCAAGAAACGCCGGCGATGTTTGCAGTCGACAGCCGACGACAACGTCGATCTACCAGGAACTGGGGCATCCCAAAGAGAGCCCAATCCCTTTGGACCTCCATCGCTTCCTAATGAGAGCTACTTCAGCCCCCCTCTACATCTCCTTTTCTGTACGTCACTATCCAGCCCGTTTCATCCGTCAGTATAGTTCTGTGCTTAGGACTTCGATAGCGAAACAAGCAGCGATGTACCAGCGTTCTTTAGTATTTTTTTTTAGAAGTACTACCCCTAACCCCCCCCCTTTTTTTTTACTAAAGAACGAGTATGGTTTTGTTGTCACCACCCTCGCGCGTTTTCTTGCTTTTCACACTTGACTCTGCGGTCACTCCTAGCTTCGTTGGGTCCAGCTGTTTTTTGTTGTCAAACGCAGCCCCAGAAATTTCTCTGCACGTACGCTGCATGCTCTATGTGCACGACCGCCTGAGGCTGTAAAAAAGCGCGTCCCTCCCGTCCAGATGCAGCGGCGGGCCGTCTTTGAGACAGTTGCAATTTGGGGATAGACACAGATGCCGATCCTTCAGAAAAACAAGCATATATAAGTGCAGTAAAGCGGCACGGGGGGTGCCGACAAAGGTCCTTCAAACGAATGAACGGCGTGAACATGCGCTGCAGGGCACACACAAATGGAAATAGTATAGCTTCAACTACTTGGGTCAGTTAAAAAAAAGAAAAAAATGCTCGACTCCCTCGCCTCCTCATTTTTTTGTGATCTCTTTTTGTGTCATTGTGGTGGCCCTCTCCCCGCCACCAACCCTGCGTTTGTTGATACCCCCGCAACTACAGCGTAACCAGCCTAACCCCCACCGATCAAGGGGACGCGCTCCACACCCCGCAAGAGTTTTCAGGAGAAACTGGCGGCAGCGCTCCTGGCGGGCGCTCAAGCTGTCGACGCGGAGAGGGCCGCGGCGGCGCGGCGCAGGGATACGGCAGTGAGCCCACTGCCCCATTCTAGTACACTGTAAGCTTGGGTTACCTAGAATAGGGGGCTAGGGGGAGTGTCCAAAGCGCCGGCTCCCGCGTAGGCCTTTTGCCGTGAACTCCCGCGCCGCGCCGCTGCTGCGCCGGACCCGTGGGCTTTCCGCGCTCGGGAAGCGCGCGGAAAGCGAGGGGCCTCTGCTACGCGCTGTAGTTTTTTGCGCTGCGTTTACACACAGGGCACTTGAAGTGTACTTAACTTTTATAATGCGGTGCGGAATGGAGCTTATCCATCTTTAGGCGTTGTGTTAGTGCTGGGGCAACAAAATAACGCAAAAAATCATGTGTCAAGCGGCATCAGCGTGGCCTAGTTCCGGTCACAGAGTTCGAGGACGTTGGTGCGTGTGTAAAAACGCGCAGAACGGACACGCACAAGCAAAGAACGAAAAAAAAACCTTACTCGCACGAGTAATCGGGCAATAGCATCACGCATGCGCGAATTAAGAGTAATAAAAAAAAAGTACATTGCACGCGCAGTCAGCTATATATATATATATATATATATATATATATATATATATATATATATATATATATATATATATATATATATATATATATATATAGTCACGTGACTTGTACTCCAGACGAAAAACGAAGCGAACATTCATGGCTGTCGCCCCGTACTATAGCATGCGCACAACCACTTTTAAGTCACATTTCCGCACGTGCTGACCAAGAACTCGTATTCCCTATCCCAAAGCTTTATCGATGGCTGGCTAACGCATCTTTCGTAGCTTCTTCTAATGTGGAAGGCCTGAATAATTTCTTGGGCAAGGTGCTTTTTGTGCCTGGAAAGAACCATGGTATCAGTAAAGTGCGGGGTACACCCGCACTCCCGACAATGACCTGCTAAATGAGAATGCATGCATTGTGTTAATGAACGCGTGCGTTCTCCCAAACGAACATTCAGACACCTTCCACTCTGCCCTATGTAAGATCTACCGCACGACAACGGGATCTGATACACGATTCCCACCTCGCAGTCAACAAGTTTGGACGGGTGTTTAGTGCCACATTCGCTGTTGGTTTCTTTCGACCTACTCGGCTGTGCGCAGTTGTTCACGCGGGCGCACATGCCGGACAACTTATTTGGGGAGGAAAAGAAGACGTCCACCCCCCCCCCCCACGTCCCCATATAAGTCGACAGAACTTGTGACGTCACTATGACGTCTGACATGTCTCGCTTGAAGACGACGACAACGAAGTGCGCGCGCGAATTCACTGGCGCTGTGGCACGAGCGCCAGTGCATTCGCGCGCACTTCGTCGTCGTCGTCTCCAAGCGAGACATGTCAATTCTTCCCCCCTTAAACCCTTGTCACACGGGTAAGCTTAACCGCTGTTATACCCAACTGCAGTTAGCGGACGTAACCACAGTTACCGCAAACCAGACAGAGGCGCTGTCACACCTGTCTGGTTGCTTTTTCCGAGAAAAAACAAACACGCGCGAAACACGCCAAATATTAAATAGACGAGCGCTTGTGCGCCTCTAGCGCTTCCAACCATTCTTTAGTTGATACATGGCTGCGTTCGTGCAACACCGCTATAACATCGCCTTTTACAGGGCCTCACGCTCGATTATGGACGCGTCAGCAGCGTGTTTTGATGCGCGTCTATCAAATAGCGTGAAGCCCTGTTCAATGAACGAACGCAGCCGTGTATCAATCTCCTGAAATGCGCACTAGATTTTAACACGAAAGTGTTTTATGCCGGGGTCCACCAAGTACATCCGTCACGGATATGACGTTGATAAAATGGACCCCAACGGGTGAGAAAGAAAAAAAACAAGAGAAAGATACCCCGCTGGGAATCGAACCCACGACGTTGCGGCCGCGACGGCGAGCGCCCGACGCGCTACCCACTAAGCCGTCTCGGGAGATGCTAGACACGGCGCGAACACGCCTTATATCTTTCACACATTCTCTTTCGTGGCGGGCGGAGCGGGGCGGGCCGCCGTCTGTGAGAGGTGAAAAGAAGTAATACTTCACGATCGACACTTACTAGTGCCTACTCCGAGATTGCACGCGATATCTGAGGTCATCGTTATAGCGTCTCGATACCAGAGAGGTAGAGTGGCCGCGCTGGCGTCGCCGAGGCACCCTTGACGCAGTTACGTTCTTTGCCTTTGGCTTCGTGTTAGCGTGCGTCGGCTCATCGGAGTAGTGCATCTTCCACGTGCACCAACGGGATTTCTCCGCCGCCGACTGCTTCAATTGCGAGAGCACCGACTAACAAAACTGCTGCAGTATGCGTTGCAGAAAGGACGCGATTTCGACGGGCGAATGTCGTGCCTTGGTGGAGCGAGAGCAGCGCCTGCGAGACAGAGGCCAGCGGGACGCTACGGCTCAGGCTACGAACCTCTACCTCCCGTGTTGCTGAAGCGCAGTGCGTGTTATGTATGCATGAGCACAGGCGTCGGCTACCCATTACTAGAAAGCGCACACCGTGCCGTTTCTCTCCTTAATTGACGACGCTTTGAAGAAGTGCATACCGGGTACCAGTGTTGATTATGAGCTTGTTGATATCATCCTTACGCGGGATTCACGATTCGCTGTGTCCAAATATATGTTCACACCGTCAGCTACCACAACAGTTTAATCATGATCATGGGCGTTAGTCGTCGTGATAGAGACATGCTGTCAACGTGGGTGCATCCACGTCAAACGGTGCTATAGCTGCCAAACACGAATAGACGTTGTACAAGGTCTCATATATCACTACACAATAAGCACTACTTCTGTGAAGACACGTTTCACTTTCGTGTTATACCGATTCCTATGACGGAGGGATCAGCCATGTTTTTTTTGCAGCACGGACAAACTTGTACCTCAAAGCCGGTAATTTATCTTCCCAAATGTGTATCAACGCCTCCATCGTCGCAACGGTCCAGTTGACACGCTTTTGGCTCGATATGTCGTTGGGAGCCGAGCTGCTCGCGTCTGACATGGGGGCCGCCATGTTGTCAGTTTACGGCGCTAACAGGGGTTGCCTACCTCCGTTTACGAAAACGGTCGTTAGCGGTTTAACTGCAGTTAGGGTTGTCGTGTGACAAGGTACGACAGCCGTTAGACTTAACGGCCGTCGTAAATAACTATGGTTAGACTACCCGTGTGACAAGGGTATTAGACGAAGTCTCCATAGCGGTCTGGAGGCCGCCTAACCTCTGGTGGTCGCAGTTGCCGGGTGGTTCCTGCTTGTGACGTCGAGGTCGACGGTTGCGAGGGAGGGTTGTTTTGCATGTCGAGAGAGTCGGGACGTTGATCAGCAGAACTCGACGGCGTCTCTTCTGACGTTGTGTCCGAGAAATCATCTGCTACGCTCCAATCTGTCGGTGATTGGGTTGTGTGTCCGCTCTGGCTCGCTTTCCTTATATGGTTGGGGTGACGCCGAACCTTTCCGTGGTTGCTTTTTACAAGCCAGGATCGTGGTCCGACGCGGCGCAGTATGTCGCCTTCAATCCAATGTGGCCTTTACAAAAACTGTCGGATGAGCACTTTCTCTCCTTCTGCGAAACGACGGGATTTCGTCAATGGCTCCTGGCTCTCAGGAATTTGTATATCCGTCTCCCGTTTTAGAAGGTCGAGAGGACATAGAAGCTCTCGTCCAAACATCGCTCTCGCAGGTGACATTCCTGTAGCAGTGTGAATGGTTGTGTGCTGCCGATACAGGAATCTTGCAAGTCGGCACTGTATGGACTTGTCTGAATCCCTCAGGAGTGCTCTTTTCAGCTCTGCCACATGGCGTTCTGCCTGGCTGTTTGTGGCAGGATGGTAAGCTGGTGATGTTGTAGCCTGTATGCCATTTGCCGTATATAACTGCCTTATCTCGTTGGAAATAAAGGCTTTTCCGTTGTCGGAGACGACCTTTAGGGGAATGCCAAACGTGCGAAGATGCTCCGTAGCACATCTATGACAACCGCTTATGTTGCTTGCGTCACTTGCCGGACTTCCACCCACTTTGTGTGTGCATCCACAACAACCAAGTAGGTGCGCCCGAGTAGTGGCCCCGCGAAGTCAACGTGCACAGTGTTCCATGGTGTCTTGGGACGGTCCCAGGAAGGAATAAGAGCTTTGGGTGGGCTATTCAGTGTTGAAAGGCATTCACGGCACTGTTGCACCGTTTCTTCGATCACCTTGTCGATTCCGGGCCACCATACGTAGCTCCTTGCGCACTTCTTCATGGCTACCATGCCTCGGTGACCAGCGTGCCGAAGTGCCAGAACGTGGCATCGTGCTGAGCTCGGTATGATAACCCGTGATCCAAGCGTGAGGCACTCGCGATGAAATGCTAGTGAGGTCGCTTGTCGTCGGTAAGGAGTGAACTCATCTCCAGTGAGTTTCTCCACTGTGCCATCCCGCACTGCCTTATACAACCTCTGCAGGATGCTGTCTTGTTGTGTCAGACGTGCTATATCTGTAGCAGTAAACGGAGGTCTCGACAAAGCTTCGAACAATAGTACTTCGCCTGGTGGCCAGGGTTCATCGAGACGCTCTGGTAGTGGCAATCGGCTCAACGCGTCCGCGTTTTGATGGTTCTTACCATGCCTGCAGACGATGTTGTAGTCACAGGCCGACAACTTGATGCACCATCTGGTCATCCGTGGTGAGAGGACTTGAGCCGTTGGCTTCCCTGGACCCAGTATGCCGAGAAGCGGTTGATGATCCGTGACGAAAGTCACCTTTCTTCCCGCAATATACTTGTGGAACTTGTGTGCAGCAAACACTACGGCAAGGCCTTCTCTGTCCAACTGAGCATAATTGCGTTCCGCTGTCCCTAGCGTCCGAGATGCGAAAGCGATTGGCGCCTCTCTATTCTGGTCATCACGTTGAGCCAGAACAGCTCCTATGCCATACGGTGAGGCGTCGCATGAGACGAGAAGCTCCTTCTGTTCATTGTAGTGTGCCAGTATGGTCTGACTGAGAAGCAATCCCTTAAGTTTATCGAATGCTTCTTGATGCTTGGTCTCCCATCTCCACGTGGCGTCCTTCTGAAGGAGCTGGTAGAGACAGCTGGCAATTGTTGCTCTGTTCTTCAAGAACCTGTCGTAGAAAGCCAGCATTCCAAGAAATGATTGAAGTGCTTGCTTGCAGTTTGGTGCTGGAGCCTCCGCTATTGCTCGAACTTTCTCTTCGTTGGTGTGGACGCCTGTCTCGTCAATTCGGTGTCCCAGAAAAGAAACTTCTCGCACTGCAAAGCCGCACTTGTTTTTGCCGAGACGAAGGTTGCAATTGCGCAGCCTCTTTAGAACTTCTTCTAGTCTCTTGGCGTGTTCCGTGGCGTCTTTTCCACTGATAATCACGTCATCTAGGTAAACGCAAACGCCTGTGATGCCAGACAGCATAGTCTCCATAAAGCATTGAAAAATGGCTGGAGCTGCAGAGATTCCGAAAGGCAATCGTTTGACCTTGCAAAGCCCTTTCAGCGTGTTCAGGGTCAATATCTCTGCTGTCTCTGGCGTTACGTGAAGTTGCTGGTAAGCTTGTGCCAAATCCAGGGTGCTGAATACCTTGCCTCCCCTCAAGTGGCTAAGGACTTCATCTGTTGTTAGAAGTGGGTAGTCTGGCTTCTTCGACACCTGGTTCACTGTGCAACGGTAGTCGCCACATATTCGCAACGAGCCGTTTTTTCTTTCGAACAAGTACGAGAGGCGTTGCCCAATCCGAATGCTGCGTCGGCTCGATTATGACTTGATTTGCAGTCGATCCAATTCAGCTTCTACAGCTGACCGCAGCGCGAAAGGAAATGGTCGTGCTTTTAGAAACTTTGGTTTCGCTCCTTCCACGAGTTCAAGTTGTACCGCAGGACCGACGTGTCCTGAGATGTCCTCGTTGAACACAGACTTGTAGTTGTCTAGATGCTTCGAAACAAGTGTGTCGTCTGATACGTCATTGATGCCTGTGATCTGTATACATAGATGAGCAAACCAGTTTCGTCCGAGGAGGTTACAACCTGCTCCCATGATCACAACAAGCGGTAATGTGAATTTCCTGTTCTTGTGCACTACATCCACCGTTGCACATCCGAGAACGCGAAGGGACTGGCCTGACCATGTGCGTAGGAGAATGTTGTCCGTTTGAAGCCGTGGTGGGTCATCTGTCCACGTGGCTCTGAACGTGGCCTCACTGATGAGTGTGCAGGCTGCACCCGAGTCGACTTCGAACTCCAAGGTCTTGCCATGTATGCGTAGTTGAGTCGTGGCCTTCTGCGTGCTGGACGCGTCGATTAAGGTGTTGAGCTCGTAAAGTGCCACGTCTGGTGAATCCTTTGGAGTCGTGGCTGGTGCTGAGGCCACTGTCGAAGTTCCTTGTCGGGGATATTCGATGTTGTTGTTCTTGTTTGTTCGTGCCTCTTTCCGCTTTTTCAGGCAGACCTTTTCAATGTGTCCGCGTTTCCTGCAGTAGTTGCAGGAAGCTGTCTGAAACTTGCAAGTGTCCGGACTATGCGGCGCGTCACAACGCCAACAGTGTTGTTTCTTCTTTTGAGCAGAGGCACTCTAGTGGCGTTGATTTTCTCTCTTGCAGATACTTGTGCACGCTTCGTGAATCTCTTTGAATTCCGTTTTCACGTGTTTCTGATCTTCGACGGCGTTTTCAGCTCGCAGTGCAATGTCAAAGGCTCTCTTGAATGTTAAGTCCTTTTCTGCGAACAGCCGTTGCTGGACCTGCTCGTTCCGAAGACCGCAAACGCAACGATCACGCAGCAATACATCAAGAGGCAGGATTGTTGGATTCGCCGCAGCGTCTACGCTTGTTCCAAAATTGCAATCTGCTGCTAGCTTCTTGAGCGCTGTTACGTAATCACTGACCGTTTCGCCATGCCGTTGGTCGCGCCGTTGGAAGCGTGCCCTGCAGAAGACCTCAGACGGCTGTGGATCGCAGTGAGCCTTGAGCATGTCGACTATGTCCTCGTAGCTCACTTGGTTGGGCTGCTTGGGTTGAACGAGGGCGCAGACGACGTCGTAAGTCTGTTCCCCGCATAACGTTAGCAGATGAGCACGTTTCTTGGAAGCGTCCGTAATGTCGTTAGCCTTCAAGAAGAACTGTAGCCTCCCATACCAGGATCTCCAGGAGCCGGAGCTGCCGCTGAATTCGGGTACCCGACCAAAGTCAGGCGTCGCCATCTCGTTCCGTTCCTTGACGTCGGTGAAGTGCCGGTGAGTCCAGAGTCTTCCTCGTCGCCAACTGTTACGTCTGTAGAGCCACTTTGGCTCTACAGACGTAACAGTTGGCGACGAGACATCATATAATGACGCAACGTGACGTCATATGATGACGCCATCACGTGACATGGTCGCTTTGCATTGCCTCCGTGATCGGGGGCCGATCACGGAGGCAATGTAAAAGCAGGTGAGGTGCAGAAAGCTTGCAACGCCTTCGATCCTGTCGGCAGTCCGAACCACGTGATGTGCAGAAAGCTTTCGGAGAGGGGCGAGGGAGGTTCAATGCATCGACTGACGAAGAAGACGATGGCTTTCGTTTTCGAGTCATCTCAAGCGAACGCATAAGGGACCATGTCTTTTTCATGTAATTTTTTCGCATACATTTTATTTATGTGCTCAGTTCTTCAAAATTTATGGGTAAGTCTAACATGTTGACATTGATATTGGTGACTACCAAGATTTTTATAACCTGACGGAAACAAATCGTAAGACCACACATCGTCAGAATTATTTCGGGCTACAGAGAGCGGGTTTGCGCACCACACACCATATTATTATTGTTAGTCGTTATGCAAATGGCAAGCATGTCAAGTTAGTGATGCCATGACCTATCGGTCGTGTTGGGCATACGTACATTTGGGCCCCTCTGTGCCAATTTTCGTGTATACCAAGTGGACGAGACGCGAGTGATGCGAGTAATTTTTTACTTTTGGTACCGCGGCCACGCCGACTGACACATTCGGCTTCGAATGAAATGGCTTCAAACAGTAGAGCGCGTGAGGAAGTCTTGTAAAACAAATGGAATGCACGAATTAAAATATAGAATATGAAGGGTGCAAACGCATTAGCAAATGAGCTAGTTACTACGTGCCTATGTGCTACGTTCTCCTGGTTATCTCCAGTTTATTCTCTCCTGTAGCAAGTTTACGTTCGTCATTCCACACGAAAGCAAGTTACGCGCCTTTTCTCACGATGAAGTGCGCGCAGGATGCGTTCCTAAAACAGCTACGAAAGTGTGGAGCAATGCGGTGACAAACCAGCTGAAAGGATATATACAAAATCCCCGTTTCACAACACATAAAGGAACAAACGCGTTCTCTGTGTGATGAGTCGCTGCAGTATTATGTTGCAGTGACGCAGTATTAAATATTGCCCAAATATCCGCAATTTTAGCTAATAGCCGCCAAAATATCACGCGCGTAGCAGACGCTCGCCGCTTTGAAGCGGCTTCCGCCGCGGAGAAAGCCCACGGGTCCGGCACAGCAGCGCCGCAGCGCGGAAGTTCACCGCAAAAGGCCCTCGCTCCTCCCGTGTATTCGCGCGGCGCTTTGGACACTCCCCCTCTCCCCGAGGGTCTCTTTTCTCACAGACTCCATCCGGGTAATTTGAGATCTGGAGACTTTTCGTCCGCTTGCTCCTTGAAAATCCCTCTACGTCTGGGTACTACCTAGGCAACTGTTTATCCCTAAGAGACCCAGCCGACCCAGCCACTCAGCTGCTTGTTGATGCACGGCCGAGGAAGGAGCGAGCGCGCGCCTCCAGACCGGCCGTGGTTGATGGCGCGTGTTAAACTTGTCTACGAATACGAAGTTTGCGCGCGCGGATGGTGCTGTGCGGCCGAGGTGTGTTTACTTTCCGTCCGTTCCAGTTTTTACACCCATCGAACGCTTCGAGATTGCCCCTTGCTTTAGTTAAAGGGCCTCGCAATTTCTGAAGATGTCGATCTTGTAGACGACGAACTTTTTGCATGTGGGTAAGCGCACGTGTTGCGTCCGGGACGCGTGTTCACAGTGAATGCGCTGCGGGCTCATCGATACTGTCTCCCCGAGTGACAATGCACGTATGCTGGCGAAGTGAGAGTCGAGTGCGCTCCGTGAGCGACATCCTGGACGTTACTTTAGCAACTGTTAATCGTTACGTCTGGGCGTAACGCTAGACACCGCCTTTACATCGCGTGTGAGCCCTATGGGTGTTAAATTTATGAACAGTGATGGCCGCCTTCTTCAGCTTGAGTAAAAGACCCAATCATGATCAAGAAATTCGATGTGGATCAGGCCCGATTGTGATCGAAAGGGGTTGTGTGACACCGGTATTATGTTTTTCACCGCTTGTCTAAAAAGGCTGAGTGGGGAAATCGGTGTCATATTCTCAAAACGCTGCCCAATGCATCCAGCAAAGCTGCTATTGCCGTGGCAGTGAAATCATTTCAGCTAGACATGTATTCAAATATGCATGGTCATTCTTTTAGAACTGACCTGTTTCATTGGGCTGTAGTTTTCCTGTAAATTATTCGATTTTAATGCAGCTTACGGTCAAAGATTCAGGAAGGATGAAAATTTACTGGCTCGTCCCATTTTTTTATGCGCAATGCAAAAAAAAGAATAAATAAGAAATAAGGAAAAGTGCGAAAAAACTGAATGTCATGCGGCATGCCACATACGACTCGTAAAGGTTTGTAAAAGTTATAAATCACGTGGCCTACCACAGGTGTTGAAATGACCACCCTGCATGATCACACACTTTTTAATGCATTTATTAGCATGCACAAATTTTAATGGACAAGAGGCATCGGTATTGCAAATTATTTGACACCATGATGCTGTCACCACATGCTCTAACTAGGACTTTTATATTTTTCATATTAGTGTAACGTAAAAGTTGCCCATGCAGACTTGCAGGGAGTACTGAATAACCCAAACGACATTACAGACAAGCAGAAGCAAGGTTTGGGGCTTTGCGTAGGCAGAGTTGCTTTGGGGAACGCAACATATAAATCTGCAAGAATTGGGCACACACCCAACAGCCAGTATCAAGCATGCTCTTTACCTTTCCAGTGAGTTCGTAAAAATTTAACAAAATTCGTTGGCGGGCTAGTTGGTGAGAATCCATATTGCTTTTTTAGCGCAAAAAAACGACACCACAAGAAAGAAGACGGAACACAGCGCGGAGCATAGCGCTGTGTTCCGTCTTCTTTATTGTGGTGTCGTTTTTTGCGCTAAAAAAGCAATATGGATTCGTAAAAACTTGCTTCACAATAGGTAAGCAGATATAAACACATCACAAAATGGAGTAGAAGTTTTGTTTTATCTGTTAGCAGGATACTGCAGGCCTTGAGCCCAGAACAGCAGGGCAAATGAAAAGAACTAGTTATATGATACTTAAGTTCCTGTGTAGTAACGCCCTCATATTTCAAGTATCATGAATTACCAACTTACCCAATCAGCCATTCTGTTAGGTATATGTGGATGTGTGTGCATGTGTGTTGTGTGTGTGTAAATAAGTAATGAACATAGAAAAAAAATAGTTGGTTTAATAAACACACGAAGCACAAGGCTAACGAATACACAATAAGAATAAACAATGATCAATAAAAACATATCATTCACATGCACCAACATCATAAACAAATGTACGACATGGAACCATACAGGTGTATTACAGTTCAAGATTCATAGTTCTCATTCTCTTTGTGGACTGGTGGTAGTTTGTCCCAGTCACTTGATCGTTGAAAAAAAAGTGTTTAAATGTCTTAGTGATCTCATTAATCTGATAGCTACAGGGTATAGATATGTAAAATGCAGCGATCATAAGCTAGTGAGTGCAATCCTTGCCCCCAGTTTGAAGAACACACACAAAAAAAATAACCAATAATGCACAGGCCAACCCAGGTATAGCCAGGAAAAAACAATACTTTAGAATTCCCCTAGAAAACAAATACGACACCTTAGAACAAGAAGAAACAAAAGACATAGAGGAAACCACAACTAGACCGATTTCTGAATCTGTAGTCGAAGTTGGAGGTAAAGCATCAATGCAAGAAGTAAGCAACATCTCTTGAACCACAAAAGACTGGATAAAGAAACAACAGATAAGTGGGTGGGCATAGATAAATAGAATTTGCTTAGCTATTAAAGCTATCAATAAGTATAAGGCCAGTGACATATGGAATTATGATATCAAAGAGCAGTGAAAAAGGTGATGGCATCGAAACAGCTACCAGGCAACTCTATAGGAAAGACCGAAATGTATGCAGTGAAAGATAAGCATGGCAATATTAATGGTAAACTTAATGAGTGCATCACTTGTTACACCACTAAAACAAGATAATTTATGAGCTCGTGGCAATTTCTATTCCGGCCACATGGTTTTGAGAACACTGAAGAACTGATAGTTTTTGGTGCAAAGTTAAAAAAAAGCAATTTGTACCATTTATTTCCCTCTTAATAACATACTGCCATGAAACCAAGGCGAGTAAAAGTACTTGATTACTTTATCAATATAAAAACTGATTCAGTGTTTCAGATTAGCAAGCCTTTAATGTTGAAGGCCCGTATTCTGAAATGCTCCTTGCCTCAGCGAGGAGGCCATAACTGCTTCAGGACGCCTTGCCATGTATTCTATAACGCTTCTTACCAAGGTTCCCTCACAGAGGCCTTCCTTGGTGCTCTCTTGAGTTAATGTAGCACTAGGGCAACCTTCGTGCCTCTTTACCTCGCTCCTCGCACTAAAAGGGTGCTTCTCTGCAGTACTTTGTCAGTGACACTGTGTCCGTTCTTTTTATTTTTTTTTTTTCGATTGATTCCTTGTACTTCTGAACGAGCTCTGTAATTATATCCTTCCCATTGCCGATCAAAAATTGCTTGTCGGGCATGTTTTTTAATGTGCGGCTGAACAGCGGCCAAAATTTTTCATTAAGGTGGTGCAGCATGAAGAGGACAGGGTACACAGAGACGACGAAGATGGAATGCTTACTGCCAACTCATGCTTTGCACCTCAAAGGGTTAAACATTCTTTAGCGAGACCCGTATTACACCTTTGAATGCGTACCACCCTGTGTTTGTGACATCATATACTACGTCCTACCTTCCCGTGCAGGCAGTCAAAAACAAATGGTGATCCTCCTGCACACAAACCGTTATTGCAGTCACCGCTGTCGGTTTCCCAAAAGCTGTCGAAGCTCACTGCAGTGTCAAATGAAAAAGAACAACATGTCCTGCATGGTTTCCTACTTGTCATTCGGGCTGGCTATCACAGGAAAATATTAGCAACTGTCATAAAACGGGCAAAATTCAGTGAAAACAGCTTTCAATGGCACAAAATAAACTTCATACCAGTAAGCACACATAAAGTGAGAACAGCTACGATGCAAGCATTTATGACAAGAGAAATCAACAAGAAAGGAGACATGGTGAGAAAAAAATTTCCACACTCCATTAACATTGGTCCTTGCCTTATTAACTGAAACGTCATGCTTCCTTGTTGAGAGGGTACAGGTATATGTGGCTTTGTTGATAGGTGGGCAGCTGCAATTTGAAAACAACTACATTTTTCCATTTGTGTGAATGTAAAAAAAATGCTGAAAGTACACGGTAAACCATACATGTGTGTCACTTTGTGAACCAATAAAGCAGCGTATGCGGAATCGGCAACAGACAGGCAGGTACACTCTTGCGACAGAGCATCGCAAAAGCAAAGGTCAAGGAATGAAGCAACACAATAGTCAAAGGTTCTCACTCAGGAAACAAACCAAACAACACAAGTGACATTCCCATTTCTGTTGTTTTGATGTCAAGTACAAGAGCAACACATGAAAAAAAAAACTAATTTCAGTATAACAAAGGAGCAAGCATTTGCAGCTACAAATACTGGTTGTGTGCATCTGCTCTAGTCTGCAAATGGCAGTTGTAGGTAGAAGAAAGTGCAGTGGCAATTGAAGGTGTGCATTCATGGAATGGTGAAAGTTACAGTGCTGGGCTGAACTGAACCAAATGAAGTATCCCATGCCTATAGAAGTGTGTCACCCATCTAGAAGTTAAATGTGCCATCTAATCCAATGATCGTGCATTTAACTTCACATTTTGCATTAAGCCAGTCATAAAGTC
This sequence comes from Rhipicephalus sanguineus, assembly GCF_013339695.2. NCBI lineage: Eukaryota > Metazoa > Arthropoda > Arachnida > Ixodida > Ixodidae > Rhipicephalus > Rhipicephalus sanguineus. The sequence goes on along the minus strand of NC_051182.1, from coordinate 10,500,944 downwards.
TCATGACCAAAAAAAACTTGTCCTAAAAAGGTGCACCTTTACCAACCACCAACTGTAGAAACAAAGTTGCAGGTGCATTCACACCACTGATACACCCGTGCGACATCATGAATGAAAGCAGTCATGCTGTTTCTCAATACATTTCGCTTCTCTTTATCTACTCACCATGTAGACGTATCCTTGTCATTGTATGTCCAAATATTGAACACTAGCAATGTGATGTAACCAGCAGTTGCAATTATTTCTTATTACTACCTGGCGTCTAAGGATCCTGCTCGGCTCTTTTTTTATAGAAGCATGGACACTTTCATTACTTTGAGTGCACGTGCCCTAGGTTTTTAGCATCAACTATATTAAAACTCAATCACATGCGCGGGCAGAATAGCTATTGCAAGTAATACCGGTGACACGCAGGCACTTTTGAACGCAGTCAAGGTTGACCCGGACCGGATTTCTTGATCGCGACCATCAATCATTGCTGCTGCTCGGTCCAGACTGATCCGGATCGAGTTTGACGCAGACATCAGTTAAATCGCGATCTGGGAGCCAGATATCGATGCGCAGATCGCTGATCGCAATTAAAGGTGACCGTGTAGGTACACCTGATCCGGATCGAGCCCAAGCCCGATCGGTCGTGATCGCGGTCAATTGCTCGTGTGACACCGGTATAACGATCAGCGAAGTGCTTTCCTTCATGCCAATTTCCAAAAACGCACAATATTCTCAGCCACACTGATAATGGCAAAGAAAACGCATCTCGAGGCGTTCGACGGGACTAAAGAACGGACGGCGACAGGGCTACATGGGATCATACACACCCGGCGAGCACGGACGCGCCGTCCGCCACCAACGTCAACAACACAAACCTCGCGCTCCAACCACTCCAACCCGCAAACTACGGTCCCTAGAAGGGACCGTACGCAAGCGACGACAAAGCTCTCCTAGGGATAAAAAGAGCATTGCACGTGTTCCTAGGTAGTACCCAGACAGAGGGAGATCTTCAAGAAGCAAACGGGGAAAATATCCCCAGATCCAAGTTACCCGGATGGAGTCTGTGAGAAAAGAAACGCTCGTCCCCCTCTCCTAGGTCACTCTACTTGGGTTCCCTATTGGCGCTTGCCGCAAGAGAGCGCGACGAGTGAGTCATCCGCAAAGGAGAAAGTCGCTGCTCCGAGGGAAAAACGGAGCCCGTTGCTCCATTCTCGCTCCATGTTTTTTAGAGTGTAGTTTGTGGCGCGTTCGGTCAATCTCAAAATGTGGCAAAAAGTGTAAGCTTCTGACAAACCTCATCAATCTCATTTTTTATCGTCAGCTCAACTTATTTGCGGGTGCTTTCTGGAAACCGACTGAATAAACTTGTTCAATATGCTTCCATCCCACACCTGGGTTGAGCTAATACTTTGTGCATTCCTTATAGTTGATTTATTACGGAACTTGTGGTAACGATGTGGGTAAGCGCGCATAAATGTATCTGCATAATTCACACTGGCCATCGTACGCGCTTTGCCCGAGCTCACAAAACTCCGGTCTGTTATTGTGAAATGCATTCTACAAAGCCGAGCCTACTGTTGCAGCTTCCTCACAGTTGCATATTGTGATTTCAGGACGCCATGGCGTACAACAAGATGAATGTCCTGCACTGGCACATCACGGACGACCAGTCTTTTCCTTTCGTGAGCAGAACGTTCCCGTCCCTGAGTGAAAAGGTGAGGCACGATGCGCTGTCGGCATCTAATCGTGCTTGTATTACAGTTTGCAGATGCAGATGCAGCTGCTGCGGTTCAATGAAATACTATTGTCGCACGTGACTCACGGTGGCAAATCAACTGTTTTAAAAAATTGTTACCATGGTTCGCCATGGTAGCAGTTTTGGTAGCCATGGTAACTTTCATAAAGACGTTGGTTCCTATTTAAAGGTGATGCCCGCACACTATCAATGACAATGTTGTCAGCTCCTTTGCTTCCCGCGCTTTGAATATATTTTGTCAGAAAGGCAACACTCGCCGGAGTGAATTTGGGCAAGTAGTTTTCAGTGAACTGTGGCAACCTTTCTGTGGTTTTTCGCTCCATTTATTGCAGCATGCCAAGAGCAGTTGCCAGGTGCCGTGTTGTATAAATAAAAAAATTATCCTTCGAATATAGATAGCTTGCAGCTAAAATTAAATATAGTTAAAAATAAAAGAAGCGGCTGCTACGAAGCGCCGAACTATAAATCTGCAGAGAAACGTTAAGGCTAGAAGAAAACAGCAGGCGAACGTCGCGAAACACTCCTATGTCTCCACGACACCCGTAATGCTTTATCGGCTACAATTTCGAAGCTGAGTTCCACGTTTCCGGAACCTTTTCTTTCGCTATTTGGGGTACTTGCTGTGCAGACCGACTCAAGCATGCGCTAATTTGTATCGATTCCTGCTCCCCTGACGTTCCCAATAAAGGAAATACATATTCTAAATATTTTGTCGATCATGACAAAAATGTGATAGATTATTGTCACAACATACGGCAATGTTTCTACCATTAAATTTATTCTAACACGAGGTGCACTTATATCATGTTGGGGGAGGGGAAGATATGTCGTAGGTTATCACTGAGTTATCGTATGGCCTGTGAAGGCGGATGCCAGAATGAATGGCCAGATTGTTTTAAATGCGAAGCATTTCTTAGCGAACCTCTGGCACTTTGGGCGTATCTATCTATCTATCTATCTATCTATCTATCTATCTATCTATCTATCTATCTATCTATCTATCTATCTATCTATCTATCTATCTATCTAGCTGCCTACGTCTGACCGTTCTCCTGGTCGTCTCCATAGATTGTAATATACCAAAATTTGCACAGCATAGGATGAGTGTATAACGAGCACGATTCACTGGTCATGACGTGAATAACGCACAATACGTGTCGCGTACGTCATGAAATCCTTTCCCTCAGTCACGTATGGCACATACCCGTATGCAAAGTTCATGTTATGAGGGTATGTGCCTCAGGGGATAACATAGTCTCAGTCAACGCAGTAACCGTGAATATACACACTGACACGGAAAGAAAGTGATAATAAGAGTGATTGCTGGGGTTCTACGTCCCAAAACCATGACATGATTGTGAGAGACGCTGTAGTGAAGGGCTTCGAAAATTCTGACCATCTGGTATTCCTTAACGTGCACTGACATAGCACAGTACACAGGCTTCTAGCATTTCGCCCCCATCGAAATGCGACCGCCGTGGCCGGGATCGAACACGCGACCTTCGGGTCAAAAGCCGAGTGCCGTAACCACTACACCACAGCGGCCGACGCAAGGAAAGTTAAGGAGCTCAAGACAGAACACTCCTGCAAGAAGCTGGGCTACCATCCAATCGTCCACGTGATCCGCAACGTCGACCACGTGGATTACGCAAAAACCGGGGTCAATGCTTCCTACAATAACCCTGCCGAGAGGACCATGTCCCTCATGATTACCGGTGACTTCAGCATTGAGTTATGAAACCTAACAACACCTGGTTCTTAGACGGCATAAAAGACGGCTTGGATTTGGACGGGGCATCACAAGACCTCGGTGCCACGTCCAGGACAGGAGGAATCATAGATCATTTCTTCGCTAGAGCCGTCTGCGGTTTCAACCAGCTCTACTATACCTCACATTTCGCTACACTTAGACCGTTCGTAGCCACGATCACGAACAGATCCGATAACAAGTCCTGTCCAGCTGCTGGTGCTCCATGATCACGGTGATGATGACCTTATTCAAGAACTGCCAAGGACCGCTCCCACACATACATACAAGTTCGTGAAACATGCGTGCGATCTCCATCATAACGGATAAGTATAAGCATATAACAATTGTAACTCAACTGTAACAACTGCAACTCTGACTGTGATGTACGTGCAGTGTGCCTGCTCGTGCCACTCGGCTGTGTGTATATCTAGGGAAACTTTTCTGAATAAAGCTTAGTTGCGAGTAGTGCCTGTCCTGTGCATCTGTGTTCCTTCATTGTCCTATTCGAATTCGCGCTATCGAGTATTGAAAAATAGAAGCACTACATCTCAGCTTACGGCGTCAGGTGTTGGTAACACCTATATTGCTGTTGGCATTGTTCAGCAACTGTAAACTGGTTATATAACACATGTTCGACTCTTCAAAATATGTGTCTGCGTATACCATTTGCACATTTCTCGAGCGTCATTCCGCAACGTCTCGCTTAATGTGAAAAATTGCGACACAACCACTTTCGTGCGCATGCTTCGCATAACATCGATTCCCACGGTACGTGGGATCTGCCGCAGTTTTTTGTTCTACTTGCGTCACGCTCACTTTTTACTTTGGCGAAGTCAGTGCCAAATAATGTGTAGAATACAATGAAAAACGCGATTATTAGAAAGGTTTCATTTATTTTGATTGCTTTTTTTATTTCACGAATACCCTAAAGGCCCTCATCGAAGCAGAGAGGAGGGGTGAGTAGAAACATGATGCCCAATAAGTACAATAATTGAATAAACATGTATAACACCACAAGAAATAAAGCGCGCCATGAGTGCACCACATCTTCACTAAAGGATGAAATTCGCGAATAGTAAACAAAAAAGCAAGGTTATATGAAGGTTAGTGAGTGTCGTAACTTTTTAAACGTATGTTAGTTTCAGTGGCGATGTGCAATGGGCTGTTATTCCTGTGAAAGGTATGAATGAATTATAGTGCGTGGTATGAATGAATATGCGCACATATGCGAGTGGCACGCAGGGTGCTTCACTCTACGCGGGTGATCGCGGCGTGGAAAAATAGATGTGGGTGAGCGTAGGAGATCATCTTGATAAATTGAGTGATGGTAAAGTTTGTCAAAACATTGCACCATTTCCCGCTAAAGGGGACCATGAGGCGATGCGTAGCCGGAGCACTTGCACGATCGCGTTCCGTTGGCGTTCGTTGGGCATGCTACCGACCTCGCGTCGGAACGCGAAGAGGAACGCTACGCGCGTCTTGTCTTCCCTCTAGCCTGGCCGTCATTCTCAGAGGGCGAGCGGGGAACGCGGTCGACAGGCGTGCGAGAGGGGGGCAGGGTAGGAGAGGAGAGAGAGGGAGAGGGGGACGCGCATGCGCTGGTGCTCATCGCGGCTTTGCGCAGGAGAGAATTTCGGCATGGCTAGCCCGCGTTTCAGATGAAGAGCGGAAAGGGGGAGGGGAGAGGGAAGTGGAGAGGGGAAAGGGAGAGGGGATCTGGAGATGGGCAAATGGGAGAGAGGGAATGGTGAGGGTATGCGCATGCGCAGTAAGGGTGGTCACGCCGCACACCACCACCACCACCACCGGATTGAACTTCGCCATAAGATACTTCGCATCTAAAAGTGAAGGACGGGCGATTTTACGACGATGTGTAAAGCTATCAATCTGAATGCGGTTTCTAAGAGCCGCGATGCTAGAATGGCACGAGCAGTTGCAAAATATGAAGCATGCAGCACGGTTTTGACCAGATGCTATGTTGCCAATTAGATATGACTGTTTAGGGTGCCAGATATTCGATTTTAAGATGAACAATTGTGAGGCAGGCGATCTTACGTATATTAGGGGCTTATGGTTCAGTTTATGTTTAACTAGGCCGAGAGTGGGGTTAGCTGATGCAGTAATAACATCCAGAAATAGTTCTATGTTAGGTAGGATTGAAAGGGTAGACCGAAGCAGTCATATGTATTACGAAGTTCAATATGCATGTTATTGAAAACGTTAGTCGGCAAGCGGGCATTATGATGTGTAAAGGGCATCAAACTTCGTTTTGGATTCATTACGAATCATTAACCATGTTGTACACCACGTGTTCATTTTGTTAAGATAGGAGTACAGGTTCTTACGATGGGCTATGCATTTTACATCACGGTGGAATACGCAACGGTGTGCGAGAAATTGATACGCGACCATACGTAATAGGGTAAGTCGTTAATAATGTTACAGGTAGCTTGTTTAATAACTATTCACAATGCACAGCGCAGGGTGGACAAGATGGCGACAGTCCAGCAACAACCAGCAAGCGACGTCGTCTTCCTCTTTCATACAGCCACGCTGTCTGGTATCATAACCCCCCGGCGGTAGAAGCACCGTCTCGGTGCTTAATCTACACAGATACGGTCGAAGGAGGGTAATAAGGCTTGAGCCGAGACACGTGAACGATGTCGCTCGTAGCTGACGATGACGTCGTTGGATCGGCTGGGATGATCTCATACGTGACGTCAGTCACCTGGCGAACGACACGGTATGGTCCAGTGTACCGGGACAGCAGTTTCTCAGAAGGCCCCACACGCCGAGTAGGTGACCAGAGAAGGACAAGAGAACCGGGGGAAAGTGTACGTCTCTATGACGACAATCCATGAGCTGTCTTTGGTGCTCCTGCGAAGCTTCTAGGCGGTTACGGGCGAGTTGGCGCGCGTGGTCGGCGCGGGCGATGGCTTCGGCGGCATATTCGGTGGCGGAGGGCAGCAAAGTGTCCAAGGGTAGCGCGGGTTCTCGTCCGTATAGGAGATAGAATGGCGAGTAGCCGGCAGTGTCGTGACGCGAAGAATTATAGGCGAACGTCACATATGGCAAATGAATGTCCCAGTCCTGGTGATCAGCCGCGACGTATTTCGCGAGCATGTCAGTTATGGTCCTGTTGAGGCGCTCCGTGAGACCGTTCGTCTGTGGATGGTACGAAGTTGTAAACTTGTGCTTGGTATTGCAAGACCGTAGGATTTCTTCAACGACAGCTGAGAGGAAGGTGCGGCCACGGTCAGTGAGAAGTTGGCGTGGGGCTCCGTGCACTAAAATTATGTCGTACAACAGAAAGTCCGCAACGTCGGTAGCGCAACTCGTCGGAAGTGCTCGTGCGATAGCGTACCGCGTCGCGTAGTCTGTGGCGACAGCAATCCATTTATTTCCGGAGCTGGAGAGTGGGAAAGGGCCAAGCAGGTCGAGACCGACTCGAAAAAAAGGTTCAGCGGGAACCTCGATCGGCTGAAGGCAGCCAGCTGGAAGGGCAGACGGCTTCTTGCGGCGCTGGCAGGGCTCACAAGCGGCGACATAGCGTCGAACAGAACGGGCAAGTCCAGGCCAAAAAAAACCGACGACGTACACGGTCGTATGTGCGGGAAACGCCCAAGTGGCCCGCCAAGGGAGCGTCATGAAGTTGGTGAAGGACAGTCGAACGCAGATGTGCCGGTATGACGGGAAGTAAGTCGGAGCCGAGTGGATCGAGGTTGCGGCGGTATAGGATCCCGTCTTTGACGAGATACATTCGTAGAAGCGCGTCACGAGGTGCTGACTCAAGTTGGTCAATGATGGCTCGTAAAGATGCATCCCGGCGTTGCTCTTCGCCAATTTTGAGCAGCTGCGACACAGAAAAAACGTCTGCGATGGTGTCAGTATCGGCGGCTTCCTCCACAGGGTAGCGGGATAAACAATCCGCATCCTGATGCAATCGCCCTGTTTTATACGTTACAGAGAACGTGTATTCTTGCAGGCGTAGCGCCCAGCGAGCAAGTCGTCCTGTGGGATCCTTGAGTGAGGCTAGCCAGCAGAGCGCGTGATGATCGGTGACGACACGGAATAGGCGCCCGTATAAGTATGGACGAAACTTTGCGACTGCCCACACAAGAGCGAGGCACTCGCGCTCTGTGATTGAATAGTTGCGCTCTGCGGAAGATAGCAGTCGGCTTGCATAGGCTATAACACGGTCGTATCCACGTTGGTGTTGCAGTAACATTGCTCCTATGCCGTGCCCACTGGCGTCAGTGCGGACCTCGGTTGAAGCTGATGGGTCAAAGTGGGCCAAGACTGGCGGAGTGGTAAGCAGGGTCGTAAGTTGAGAAAAGGATGAGGCCTGATCAGGGCCCCAGTAAAAAGGGGCGTCTTTCTTCAAGAGGTCGGTGAGGGGGCGTGCAATGGTCGCAAAGTCCTTAACAAAGCGTCGGAAATAGGAGCACAGCCCCACAAAACTTCGAACATCCTTTGGGACCTCGGAACAGGAAAGTTGGTAACGGCGCGAATTTCTCAGGATCTGGCGCACGCCTGTGGCATCGACGAGGTGGCCAAGCACAGTGATTTGACGACGAGCAAAGTGGCATTTGGAGGAGTTCAATTGAAGTCCGGCTCTACGGAAAACGTCAAGAATTGCCTCTAAACGATCGAGATGCGAGTCGAATGTGGGTGAAAAAACAATAACGTCGTCGAGATAACACAAGCAGGTGGACCATTTGAACCCTTGGAGCAATGAGTCCATCATTCTTTCGAAGGTGGCCGGCGCATTACAGAGACCGAAGGGCATCACCTTGACTGATAAAGACCGTCAGGAGTGACGAATGCGGTCTTCTCGCGGTCCATCTCATCGACGGCTATCTGCCAGTAGCCAGACCGAAGGTCGATAGTTGAAAAATAAGTAGCACCATATAGCAGTCTAGGGCGTCGTCGATGCGGGGCAAAGATAAACATCTTTTTTTGTAATCTGTTGAGGTGCCGATAATCGACACAAAAGCGCCATGTGCCATCCTTCTTTTTGACAAGGACGACGGGAGAAGCCAGGGGCTGCACGAGGGCTCGATAATGTCTTTCGTGAGCATCTTCTGGACTTCCTGCTGTATTACTGTACGCTCCGACGCGGAAACACGATAGGGACGCCTGTGAATTGGATTGGCATCGCCAGTGTTGATGCGATGCGTAACGACGGTCGTTTGGCTTAAGGATGTGCTGGCAAAATCAAAAATGTCGCGATAGCGCTCCAGAACGTGGTAGAGAGCTTCAGCTTGATCGGACGTGAGGTCCGATGAAACCATCCGTTTAATGTCGACGCCCGAGGAAGGTGATGAAGTTGAACGACGGGCTGAGCTGCAGCAATCATCCACTCTGAAGGGCTCGACATGGTGGTCCTGAAGAGCGGTAATTTGGGCCAGAGAGATACCCTCGGGGAGAACCTGTGCCGTCAGTGCGAAATTGACAAGGGGAAGGCAAGTGCGGTTCCCCGTAATTGTGAGAATCGTGTGCGGAACAGCGACACCACGCGTAAGCATCACGGCAGGAAGCGGTGCAACCATGTAATCGCCGTCAGGTACAGGTGGGGTGGAGGATAAGTCGACGTGTGTAACGGAGTTCGGCGGGAGGCGTATGAAATCGGTGCAGCTGAGACGACTTTGAGGTGGGTCGGTCGGATCGGAAAGGAGAGCAAATCAAGGTGAAGAGAGCCGGCTGAAACAGTCTATGAGGGCAGAGTGAGTGGCTAGAAAATCCATACCGAGAATGAGTTCATGAGGGCAATGTTCGATAACGGCAAAGAGAACGACAGTGCTTCTATCTTCAATAGTGATCCGGGCAGAGCACATGCCAATAATAGCGGCAGTTCCCCCGTCGGCGACTCGTACGGCTCGGTTTAGGGCGGGCGTGACAACTTTCTTAAGTCGGCGGCGAAGAGCAGCACTCATAATGGACACATGCGCCCCAGGTATCTATTAACGCGCTCACAGGAACATTGTCCACAGTAACGTCCAAAAGATTCCGGTTTGTTGCTAACGTTAAACGAGGATTTCTTGCGGAGGTCGTCGATGCAGCTCCACCTCCAGAAGCTGCACTGCCTAGTTTTCCGGTCGGAGGCGCTGCGAATAGGTCGGAGAGGCAGCACGGCGAGATTGTGGGGGCGAGCGAGATTGACGGCGAGCAGGGGATGGTGAGCGGTCGTAGCGAGGTCTGGTCAGAGGTGCGGCAGGAGCAGAGAATGTGGTCGGCATAGAAGAAGCAAGCGCTGAGGACGACTGGTTGACAGAACTGGCCTGGTTTGGAGACCCATGGTGTGCCGGTGGAGCCCAGTGGTTGCGGCAATAGCGAGCGATATGACCAACGCGTCGGCAGTTAAAACAGATGGGCTTGTCGTCAAAGGTACGCCATTCGGACGGGTTGCGTTGTCGGGAATAGGTGGAAGCAAGTCGAGGAGCGGACGGCCGACGATAAAAAGGCTCAGCAGAGTACACAGGTGGAGCAGGATTTAGGCCGAAGTTCGATAATTCTTGACGGACGACGGCTTGGATCAAGGAAACCGTTGTCGGGGAAGGGTCAGGCGTTGAGAATGGAGTGACCACCGGTTGCGCTGCCTCAACTTCTCGACGAATGATGCGGGTGAGGTTGTCACATCGAGGGGCCTGGCGGAAGACGTCATCACAAGAGGAAGTAGGCGCTGTGTTCGGAAGGCGCGTGATGCTTTGAGGTACGCGGCGGGCTTTAGCCTGTTCTAGACGGCGGCACTCTTTAAGGATCGTGTCGATGCTCGCGATGTTGTTAAAAACCAGCAGATGGAAGGCGTCGTCGGCAATACCTTTCAGGACGTGATTAACTTCTCGTCTTCCGACATGCGCTGGTCGGCCTTGCTACAAAGAGCCAGGACGTCAAGAATATAGGAAACGTAGGACTCAGTCGAAGTCTGGGCACGCGTGGCGAGAGCCTTCTTTGCAGCGAGCTGACGGCCAGATGAATCGCCGAAAAGATCGCGGATCTTCTCTTTGAAGAGATCCCAGCTCGTTATTTCTTCTTCGTGGGTTTCAAACCATGTCCGCGGAGTGCCGTCGAGGTAGAAAAGAACGTTAGCGAGCATGAGTGTGCGATCCCAGCGGTGCGTAGCACTGACGCGCTCGTACCGGTTCAGCCAGGCGTCAACGTCGGTAGTACCATCTCCGGAGAAAGTGCCTGGATCCCGGGGAGGCGAGAATGTGACGTAGGTTGTGGCTGGGGCTGAGGGGGTCGGCGGTGATGAAGCTCCGGGAGGCGAAGTCAGTGAGGGGTCGCCGGTGTTGCGACCGCTGCGCGTTTCCATGGAGGTACGGGAATCGTCCACCTCCACCAATAATGTTACAGGTAGCTTGTTTAATAACTATTCACAATGCACAGCGCAGGGTGGACAAAGATGGCGACAGTCCAGCAACAACCAGCAAGCGACGTCGTCTTCCTCTTTCATACAGCCACGCTGTCTGGTATCAATATTATAAAGATGTTTATTGGCGGACACTCGGCGAAGATGAACGACAGCGACAGTCAAGGCGGGGGCCGACTCTCTGCACGAGCTGCGTTCTCTCCGAAGAGGGCAACCCACGCGAAGGGGCTGGAGAGGACGACCCACGTTAGAGTTCCAAAGCTTCTCTACAATTACCCCGGGTACGAAAAGGGAGCCGCCTGGCGACCTAACAACTTGTCACAATGAGCGGGTCATGGTAGGCCTTGAGGCGCTCCACGTTTACGATGTCGCGTCCTCGACGGCGCCTGTCCGAGGATGAATCGATAGGTTCGATCAGGTAGTTTACAGGGGATGTGCGTTCAACGACGCGGTAGGGGCCTTCGTATTTGGGCAGTAGTTTTGAAGAGAGGCCAGGTGCAGTGGTAGGGATCGAGAGCCATACTAGCGCTCCAGGGAGGAACGTCGGCTCAGAAGTGATTCTGTCACCGCTAATGCTCCTCTGCCGCTCTTGGTCATGCGTAGCGAAGGTCTTGGCAAGTTCGCGACACTCTTCAGCAAGTCGGGCGGTCGCAGAAATCGGCGCACACTCAGACCGATCCGGCTTGTATGGAAGGATTCGGTCTATTGTGTGCGAGGGGTGCCTGCCATACAATAAGAAAACGGGAGAAAAACCAGTGGTGCTCTGAGCGGCGGTATTGTCAGGCGTAGCTGACGAAGGGTAGAATGGCATCCCAATCGGTGTGATCGGCGGCGACGTACATGGAGAGCATGTCGCCGAACGTACGGTTAAAGCGTTCGGTGAGGCCATTCGTCTGTGGGTGGTAAGCAGTAGTTTTTCCGTGAACAGCGTTGCACTCTTCTAGAATGGCTTCGACGACTTCCGACAAGAAGACACGGCCTCGATCACTGAGCAGCTCCTGAGGTGGACCGTGACGTAGCATGAATCTGTGGAGTAGGAAGGAGGCCACATCGTGCGCTGTAGCCGCTGGGAGGGCGGCAGTTTCAGAATATTGCGTGAGGTGGTCTAGAGCGACGATGGCCCAGCGGTTACCAGCAGACGTGAAAGGAAGTGGCCCATACAAATCGATGCCAACACGCCCAAACGGCCGGTAAGGGCAAGGTAGAGGTTGCAGACCTGCCGGCGACAGGTGCGTTGAAGTTTTGTGGCGCTGACGATCGATGCAGGAGCAAACGAACCTCTACACAAGCGCGGTACATCCCTCGCCAAAAGTACCGTTGGCGGATGCGGTGCTAATTTTTCGATACCCCAGAGTGCACACACTGCGGATCAGAGTGGAACGGCTCGCATATGTCAGAACGCAGGCTTCGGGGTATTACTAGTAGCCACTGGCGGCCGTCGCCGCTGTTATTGCGTCGGTGGAGGAGGTCGTCGCGAACAGCGAAATGGTGGGCTTGACGATGCAACGCGCGAGTTGGTGTTGCCGTTGGATCAGTCAGCAAGTCTATCAGGGAGGCAATCCAGCGATCATTGCGCGGTTCGGTAGCAATGGTGTGAATGTCGATGGAAGAAACGGCAATGGTAGACACTGAGCTGTGGGCATTGTCGTCAGGCAAGGGAGAGCGCGCCAGGGCGTCGGCGTCAGCATGCTGGCGTCCGTTGCGGTACAGTACGCGGATGTCGTAGCCTTGCAGGCGAATTGCCCTACGGGCGAGACGGCCTGAGGGATCTTTCAATGACAACCAGCACAGCGCATGATGGTCGGTGACGACATCAAATTGGCGACCACACAAATAAGGTCGGAACTTCGTAAGGGCCCACATGATTGTCCAGGCAATCTTTCTCCGTGATGGTGTAATTGGTCTCGGCTTTAGTAAGCGTGCGAATTGCATATGCCAGGACATATTCCGGGAACCCAGGTTTGCGCTGTGCAAGACAGCGCCGAGGCCAAATATATATATATATATATATATATATATATATATATATATATATATATATATATATATGAGACGAAGTCACAGTGAAAAACATAACATTGATGCTGAGCTTTCGGCCGGGGACCAACATTTATCAAAGGCCGGGTGATCTTGGTGATCTTTGATAAAGGCCAGTCCCCGGCCGAAAGCTCAGAATAAATGTCGTTATGTTTGTTGTTTTTCACTGTGACTTCCTCTCATATAGTTTAACTTATAGCCAAGAATATTCTTTTGAAGCTATATATATATATATATATATATATATATATATATATATATATATATATATATATATAGAATATAAAGATATTTATTGGCGGACACTCGGCGAAGATGAACGACAGCGACAGTCAAGGCGGGGCCGACTGTCTGCACGAGCTGCGTTGTCTCCGAAGAGGGCAACCCACTAGAAGGGGCTGGAAAGGACGACCCACGTCAGAGTTCCAAAGCTTCTCTACAATTTAAATTAAAAAAAACCACGGACGCAGAACGCTACCCTGAGGGACACCCGATTTCACTTGAGCAGATTAGTTAATTGTAGATGTGACCTGAGGGACAGGAATGCTTGTAATTCCTGATACGTTAGGGTGGATGTTGAGCTGTGTCAGTGTTTGCAATGGTCTATACTGAGGAACATGATCAAAAGCTTTTGAGTAGCTAGGGAAGATGGCGTATACTTGAAATCTAAGATTTAGCGTATAGTGTAAGGCATGAACAAACCCAGAAAGTTGAGTTTCGCATGAGTATTGCTTGCGAAAACCATGCTGATGATTAGAAATTGTGTTGTGATCCTTAAGATAGTTAATCACCTGCGTGTATATAATGTGCTCGATTACTTTGCACACTGTATGGGTTATTGAGATGGGGCGATAATTTCCTGGCACTGAGTCATCGCCTGATTTGCAAAGGGGGAGGCAGCCCTGAGGGATAGCATGGGATGATAATTATTCAGTGAAAAGGGCACATCGAAAGCGCGATAGGCTAGCCGATATGTTTTTGATTATCTCATTACTAAACCTGAGATGATACCCTCACGGCCAATACAACATTATAGGTGCAGTGGTTACAACCAAAACGGGCTAATTCAATGACAAAACGGGTATTCATCGGCGTTAGTTGGTGGACAGCTAACACTGCTTGAAGTAGGGTAACTGAGAACGAGGGACAAAGAGAAGGTAGTGAAGGGTGAAGTAAGGAATAATTGACAACCACCCGTTTGCAGCACGAAACCCGAAGAAAACTCATACGATTTTCTCACAAAGCAGCCTTCCGCCACCCTCGCTGAACTCATTTCCAATATTGCATGTTTATGTGTTCGAGTTGCGGAAACAGGCAAACAGACATGTATGCTGGGATTCCACACCTTATATATTTCATCAGAAGCCATTGAGGCATACGCGAACAGGAACAGGCGCAGGCATCTCATGCTTGGCGTGTCGTCGTCGTCTTCTCCTATTCGATTTTTGTGGCACGTACAGGCGCGCTACAGGCCCCCTCCCCCCTTCTAGCGAGGAAATCGCCAGTACCTTGCAATTGGCCAGGAAAAGACTGCTGAGCTGCGAAATACACGTGGCGCGTATCTGGAGTGACTGTAGGAGCAGAAGTTGTTGAAGCGTCGGTGTCTAAGAACGCAGATTTCAGACGGTCGACGGAAACCGTATCTTATAGTCCAGGGTTCGACGGATACCGTCATGCGAGGGGCATACATTTCTTGCGAATAAACAAACACTCGCCAAAGTTGCAACGAAAAAAGTAATTTATGACTTTTCGAGACCACTACGGGTCTCTTGTTGACATACAAGCGTAAGAAGTTGGGCCGTGCCTTTATATGCGTAGTAAGTGGCGTAATGATCTGGGGTAAGTATCGGGTAGATTTCCACGTGTCCGATTAAGTGTATGAGGCGTCGACTGGATTAATAATTATTTCAAAAGAAGGCGGGATGACAGTGATTTTTCGGTGCCGATGACAGTCGCTGAATTCCAATCAATGTTGTGACCCGTGTTAAGATAATGTACAGCTTCAGCTACGTCATTCTGGTACTGCGCGGCAGTATTGACATGGTATCTTGTATACCACTCCAGGGTAGCGTTCACGTTCCAATGGATCTTTAACGCGGACCAGCTGGCTTCTTAATTTGTGCGAGGGCACGTGCGCGACTTGCAGATCATAGCTCGTGAAAATTCTTGCAAGGGTTTCGCTTACCCCGGGAGCATATGGAATGGGTGCAGTTTTCTTGCGATCGCTTGGTTTGTTTCCAGGAGGTTCTCTGGAGCGGAGTTCCTGCTGACGTAGTAGTTGGCTAGGGTAGCCGTTGCCTGTGAGGTCATGTTTTACTTTAGCGTATTCCCGCCTTCGCGCTGAACCGTCTGAGCAAAGACGGAGCGCACGCTTGAAGAGGGATGCCGCCACGGAGCGTTTGTGGCCTATGGGAAACCGTATCTTCCTGTCCATTAGAGTATTTTAAGCAAGTCACAGAAATACGGTACGCAAATGCGGTACCGTATGACGGTACTACTCCTCCTTTTGCGGTCGTTGTGTTTTGCCAAGGAAGGCACCCCACACCGCAAAAGCTTTTTCAAAAGATACTGTGAGGTTGTCACACCTCATTGGTGCCGATCAGACTACGCATTGTCAGCGGGGAACCTGTCATTCGGGTGACGCACTGTCACTGGAACTGGGAGCGGCCTAAGCACGACGAGCGGGAAATGAGCGCTACCGTCTGGCCTTACAGTATTTGCGTAGCGTATTCCGTAACTTGCTAAAAGGCTGTATTGAAGAGGAGGAGCAAGTATAAAAGGGTGTAGTTGAAGACCTTAAAAGGGCCATCATAAGGGGACTGTAAGGGAGGCCGCATGGCATCGTGTCGCACACAAACGTGCTTGCAGTTTTGTAGGCTAAAGTGCGTTGGCGGGCTAGTTGGTTGTTCATGCTTAGTTTCTACAGCGCGACTGGACGCGGACAAGTGTGTGTGTTTGCGTGTTCCTTCGCTTGTCCGCGTCCAGTCGCGCTGTAGAAACTAAGCAAGTTTTGTAGGGTAGGACGGACATGCAGACGACGGGATGTTCGTCGTTGTCGGGGTGGAACTGCGGTACGCATGCGTAGTCGAAAACGCTTGTAGGTTGGTACACTGATATTATGAAACCGTTAAGCGCACAAGGACGGGAACAAGAACACGACACACAGTGCACTAAGGCCTTGTGAGGTGTCAAACTTATTGGAAAGTTCTTGCCCGCCTTCTGCATACGCCTTTTCGGTCAACATCAAAGACTTGTACTATTCGCCGCCTCATAATGCACTTGCCAAAGTCGTCCAGGCCGGCATCGAACACTTTGGGCCCGTTCAGCTCCATAACACTGTCGGCACTTCTATTGAAAGCTTCAATGACCTGCTGTTCAAATACCTGTAATCGACTGTGATTAACCACAACGACAACTTCTACGTACAGAAGGCCGGCATTTGCATCGGATCTCGCGTCGCTCCAGTGCTGAGCAATCTCCTTTTGGCTCAGTTCGACCGAGACCTCGAGGCCAGCGGGTTGCCCAATGTCGTCAAAATTTTCCGCTTCGTTGACGATTTTCTTGTGCTTTTCAAGAGGACCACCGAGAACGCCACACACGAAATAGAAGATTTGTTCTCGAGGTTCTGCAAGGCATTCCCAGGACTGACTCTTACTAAGGAACTTCCTGAGGATTGTCGCATCCGCTTCCTCGACCTCGAGCTTCACTTTACCCCAGGACATGCCTACTGGAATTATTCAATTCAATTCAATTCAATTCAATTTTATTTACCAGAAAAACAATCTGGAGGGACACCTGGGAAAAAAGCTGTTACGCTCCCTGTTCTAGGAAACGCCTACTTCCCTACGCCTCCAACCACTGGAAGCTAAGTTAAACGTGCCGTTGCTCTTGCCGCCATGAATAACACACTGATAAGGTCGTGTTCTCATCAGATTCCCGAACACTTTGCCTCTCAAATCAATCGACTAAAAGCAGCTGGATTTCCTGAGTTTCTTCTATGCGACCTTGCTGAAGCCTTGTTGCGCAAGCTCAAGAAAACTAGTGATGTGCTTCGGAAAAACACCGACAAGACAAAAACTGCTGTCATTCCGTACGTACACCAAGTGTCCCATAGGATAAAGAAGGCAGCAGGACGCGCAGGTGTCAGGGTGGTGTTCCCCGCCCCCAACAAACTTGGAGGCCTGTGCAAGCGTGTGAACGTGAGCAACGAAAAGCCTTACATATGCAGCTGGAAACACGCCACGTGGTTTGTGTCCTGCAAATGCAGAGTCGTGTACAAGGTTCCGCTCTCGTGTGGACGTGTTTACATCGGTCAAACTGGCCGATGTATCAGTGATCGCTCACGAGAACATGCCAACAATTTTAAGCAAAAGTCAGGCAGCAACGTGGTCTTACATTGTGCAACTTGCGGTTGTTCTGCCTTTCTTGACCAGACTGTCGTGATCAGGAAATACCGAGACCAGGTTGCTCGGGGAATTCATGAGGCATCATGCATAGAACAGCTCGGACCCAGTTGTGTTAGCATGCCCTCTCTATCGCTTTCGAAGAAAGAGCTGGCGTTTTTACAAAACCAGTGCCTGCAGGTACCGTGGGCGAGTCGCTGAAGAATTCGCCAGGAACTCGAAGAGTGATGCCAACAGTCGGCTCGGTGGTGCTTATGCGGAGACACTATAGAGACGTGCGAATCCCAAGCATAACGAAAGGAAGACGTTCGATCCCCGATGCAGGAAAACTGGAAGCAATGAGTGATCGCCTTCAGATGGTGATGGAAACGTTCGATGATTCCGTTGGCGATGGGGTGGTAAGAGCTGAGTGTTGACACAGAGGAGCTGGAGATAGATTGGCGAACAATGTGTAGTCGAATTGGCGACCATGGTCAGTCGTAATGGTGGAACGGACACCGCAGCGGCTAATCCGCAGAGTGACGAGTGCTCGAGCTGGCGGTTCCGCAGTTATGTTTTGAAGAGGCGTCACTACAGGCCATCTTCCGAACTTGTCTGTACAGCTTAACACGTAACGATGGTTCCCACATGGAGAAGGGGACGAACAATATCGAGGTGTAGGTGGATGAAGCGAGCGCCCGTGGAAGAGAGTGTACCAACAAGGGTCACAGTGTGGCGATGGACTTGGGACTGTTGGCACCCGAGGCACGCGCGTGACCAATGACAAACGTATATACGGTAATACTCGGCCACACATAAGGAGAAGTGATGAGTCGCTGTATGGCGCGAATGCCAGGGTGAGCCAAAGAATGCAGGGCATAATAATAATATCTGGGGTTTAACGTCCCAACACCACGATCTGATTATGAGAGACGCCGTAGTGGAGGCCTCCGGAAATTTCTACCACCTGGGGTTCCTTATCTTGCACCTAAATTTAAGTACACGGGCCTCAAACATTTGCGCCTCCATCGAAAATGCAACCGCCGCGGCCGGAATTCGATCCCGCGAATGCAGGGCATGAAAGACTACTCGAAGGTATGGGAGAGGCACGTAGTGACGAGGGCGTCCTGTACACGTATCACAAACGAGGGGCACGTCACACTCAGACAACAAGACGCCAGCCAAGACGAGAGATGTGCCGTGCTTGTGTAGCGGCTGGAGCTCTTCCTGATTGCTGTGGGCGGCAGCCATGACCGTGAAGTTGATGCTCGTTCGGCCGTGCTCTGTTGCATGGAAAGCGGCGCGAGAAAGCGCGTCGGCACTGGCGTTGGCTTTTGCACTGACCTGGCGAACGTCGCTCGTGTATTCAGAGATGAAGGCGAGCTGTGATTTGGCGGGGTGCCTTGGAAGTGCTGGTCGACGCTAAAGCGAACGTCAGTAGTTTACGACCCGTAATGATGGGAAGGGCACGTCTTTCGAGGAAATGTCGAAAGTGCTTAACAGCCAAGTAGATGGGGAGTAGCTCTTGGCCGAAGGTGCTGTAGCGGCGCTCAGGGGGGGAGGGGGGCAAGCTTGAAAAGAAGGCGGTGGGCTGCCAAGCGCCAGCAACGGATTGCTGCTACACTGCGCCGGCAACAGTGTCAGGTGTGTCTACCATGACGGATGTTGGGGTGTCGCACTTAGGGTGGGTGAGAAACGTAGTGCCGGCAATGGCTTTTTTAATGTCACTAAACGCGCGCTTCAGCTGCGTCGTTCCAGAGTACGAGAGTACTCGGTGTCCTGAGGCCCGCGAGAAGGTCGTTCAGAGGCTGCAGTATATCGGCGCAGCGAGAAATGCAGCAACGGTAAATGTTGGCAAGGCCAAGAAATTCACGCAGCTGCCTGGTGGTGGATGGCTGAAGAAACTCATGAATGGCGGTTAAAAGAGTCGGTAGTGGACTGATGCCGTGTGCGTTGACGCGATAGCCGAGAAAACCCATCTGCGTGACACCAAACTCGCTTTCAGGGCGGTAACAACGAGCCCGAACTTGCTCAGTCTATCGAGCACTTGGCGCAGACGGAGCTTGTGAGCTTCAGTAGTGGTACTGAAAACAAGCATGTCGTCGAGATAGGCGAAGCAGCCGGTCAAGCCGCATAAGACCTGGTCAATGAAACGTTGAAAGCATAGGCGTGCGCTGGGAGGGGGCGGGGGCAAAGTTTAATCTCAGCGCTCCGCTCTCGCATTCGTGCTCGAAGGACAACATGCTTAACATTGGATGAAAAATTGGAAAATAAGTGATGACGTGCTTCTCACAATGGCCTGCCTTTGCCCCTCGACTTTCCGGGAGCAGAGCAATGAATTGGGCTCGTTGGTGGTGGTTCATGATTTCTTGTTGCGCTTCAGATTAGCAGACGAGAGCGAGAGAGGGGCTACAGGAGAGGTGTACCGATCCAGGACAGTGGCCATGTTAAGAGCACGGTATTCACCACATGGTAGCCAGTCACCAGTCTTCTTGGACACTTCGAGGCAGTGGGGAGGCCCAAGGACTGGAGGAGGATGAATGAAACCAAGATCAAGCATGTGCTCAAGCTTCTTTATGGAAACAGCGAGGCGATCTGGTGCGAGGCGACGAGCCCGGGCAGATACGGGAGGGCGCATCGTGACGATGTGGTGTGCCACGCTGTGAGCGACCGGAGACTGAAAAGAGGGTGGTCGGAAGACGTCTAAAAACTCGGCAACGACCAAGGGTCGGGATCAGTTGTGTGCGCCTGGAGAAGGCGGAGCGGTGAAGAGCGACAGGAAACGCCTTGGACGGCTAAGCTTGTCTCGTAGTACAAAATGCGTCTGTACCGCATGTCGACGACGAGCTTGTAGTGCCATGGGAATCGGTTCCGATGACTGGCCTGCGAACGGTACGTCTGAGGCCGATGTCAAGGGTTACAGACTTTGCCAAGAACCTGGGTGGTCGATCCGTTGACCGCGGTGAGAGGAGTGTAGTCGGTAGGATGGCGTCATTCAGCCAACGTAGAAGGAAGGACGCAGATTTCAGCGCCAGTATCGACGAGACAGCGTACCCTGGTAGTATGATCGGTGACGTGGAATAGGCGACTGTCCCTGAGGCCGAGAACAGCTGTCGCCGTCACTGTTCGGCCCGGTCGTTTCCCACGTACGAATAGGCATGCGACAGTTGTTTGTGCGCGACCCGTAGCAACGGTGGTACCAGCAAAGGCCACATGGAGTAGTAGAACGGCGGGCGCAGCAATTGGGGCCGAGGTGGAGAGTTCGTGGTGCAGAACACGACTGGTTTTTTTTGGGAAGGCGGTGACATCAGCTGTCAGTTGCATCTACTTCTCGGCTGAGCTGCTCGTTACCAGCTAGGAGACCCGCATTGCTGTCGCCACTGGCTGCGTTGTTGGCCGAAGAATCTGCTGGGCAGCGAAGTGCCCACAGAGGGAAAACCGAAATCCATAATTTGGTCGGCCAACTGAGCCAGCATCGAGGATGAAGGCGCGGCCAGGATCATGCGCATCTGCGTTGGAAGGAGGTGTAGAAAAACATGGCGAAGCTTGCACTAAGTCACGCAAGGCTCGAAAAAGCAAAACTGGACGATTCTTAAATCTAATCTGGTTTCTTCTAGGCTGTTGCAAGGCTTTAGCTAGATTAGTTACGACACTGATATCCAAACTTCAGAACCGAGCGTTTGCACCTCTCACAGATCTACAGGCACGTCGTCGTTGCGTTGGTCTTCCGTCGTTTCGGGCTCTTCTCGCAGCCTTTCCTGTTCCCTGGTATGGCAGCTCCGCACTAGTGCCAAGCCTGAAGAAAGAACGAAGCTCGGTGGTCTTGTACGTTTCTAATTATTTTTTACAGTAAAAGCTTTATATGGCTAGGCGAAACGAAAAACCGTTCACCACATGTTTCCACAATGGTCTCCATTGGCTGCGCCCTTAGTTACGTCGTTCTATCCATCGCACCTTAGCGCGCGCACCATTGGCTGCGCCGTCAGTGACGTCGTCGCTCCGTCGGACCCAAGCATGCGCGCCATGGCGGGCGGATGCTTGGCGGAGGTGGCGAGGAGGAGGCAGTGCCGGCAGAGTAGCGTCAACATGGCAATGGCGCAACGCGTTCGCCGGGGCCAACGCGCGCTTTCGGCGGGAGTTTCTCGAGCGGCACTGCGGCTGCGGCTGGGACCGCCTGTGGTTGGACAACAACCAGCCTACGATTGACGCGATCTTGTCTCAACTGCAATGGAACAATGCCATGGAGGTACTGACGCAGTGGTTCCCCAGCTTCTCCGGACGTCGTTCAGTTTTGGGTCTGTGGGACATGCAAGAAATCGCTAATCAAAGGCAGCATGCCAAATTTAAGCCCCGATAACGGCTACGTTTACCCACCGATGCCTTCACATTTGACCTGGCTCAACGTCGTCGAGGAATGACTAGTGGCTCCGCGTCTACCCGAACGCAGTCCATTGGTGGCAGGAAAGCAAGAACTTTGTCTGCCCCCGAAGTTCATTGGGACCTCTTAATTGAGCTGTTCGAAAGCATCAAGGTACACGGCTACAACACGCAACGCTGGTTCATGCAGTATATGGTGTTCCTCGAATGCGTGGACTTTGAGACAATGATCCTGAGGCTTGTGTGATATACGTCAACGAGCTGTTCGACGTCATCCTCAACATCCTCAAAGACAGGCGGATTTCCACATTCAAACCATACCAATAATTGAGAAAGGCTTCATTACGACGTTTGGATTAACCCACTGCTTAACACCAGGGGCGCACGCTTTGGCTTCGCTGGTTAACCGCATGTATGGAGTGCTTGGGCGGTGGTTTTTAGGCGCGAAGCACCTTAAGCCCGAGGCTTGTCCGTCTTTCCGTTTGGCGTCCGGGTTCATGCTTACACAGCACCGTGTATAATCGAACCATCAGGTTTAAGAATAGACTAATATCAATCATAATTGTGACAGAACAACATAAAACACCTGCAAGCACAAACACTTTGTACTAGTCGGCGACTTCAACCTACACATTATGAACCTTAGGACCTACCTTTGTCGTCGACTCTCACTGTCCGCTGTGACGGTATATAGAAAACCGTTGCTATAGTCCAAACATATAAGTGTGTATGCGAATAAAAAAGTGTACAATAAACGAACATATATCATATTTGTGACAGAACAATATAAAACACCTACAAGTACAAATGCTTTATACTAGTCAACGACTTCAACGTAGACATTATGGACCTTAGGACCTAGCTTTGCCGTCGACTCTTTATGTCCCTGAATTTACATTATGTGGGGCAACGTTCGGGTAACGTACGCTTACTCACCCATGCGATACCCAGAGCTTCGCCCACTCGTCATGATTCATATCGTGGCGAGGCGTGTTTTTTCTGTCTTTCTATTTGTTTCTTGTATCTCTGTTTTGTATCTGTTTCTTTCTATTTCTTCCTTTCTATATTTCTCTCTCTAGCTTTTTTAACACGAAAGTGTTTTATGCCGGGGTCCACCACGGCTCCACTGACACATTTCCGTCACGGATATGACGTCGTAATATATAAAGACTAACATATGGCAAAGAAAAAACTATAAGAAAAAGTTGCGTCACCGGGAGTCGAACTTACGACCTCTCGATCGCCAGCGCGCAGTGCGAAACGACTCCGCCACAGACGGCATGTTCTCTGCTACGCTAACAGCGAGCTATTTATGTACACCATTTGCCGGTGGCGGTACTCAGAGATCGGCGGTACAGCGTGTTTTCGTTATCACTAGCAAGATGGCGCGAGGGGCTCGAAGAGCGCGCTTTAAATGTCGTCCCGCACGCGGATTAGCGCGCGCCTCGACAGGGCGTCGTCGCTCGTGCGGGCGCTTATCTCGCGATCTCGGTGGTTTGTACGTCTTGCGCTCTGCCTGCAAGTTTCCGTTGAGAGCACGAAGGTCACCTCGCTCACTGCAGCGGCCGCTTTTGCGAAAGGAGCGCGCTGCTCACACAGAAATAAGTTACAACTGTGACAGTTCGCGCTCATCCTGTGTATGTTCGTTCCGCGCGTGCTTTCTGCTTGAGCAGTGCATTGCAAGTTTCGAGCGGCTTGCCGTTCTTCGCGTAACATTACAATTTGATGCTGTAGCATTCATTCCTTCGCGTTTGGGGCGAAAGAATGCACAACAAGCCCTCAACTACGTCTGTGAAGACACGTTTCACTTTCGTGTTATACCGATTCCTATGACAGAGGGATAAGTCATGTTTTTTTGCCTTTATTTCTCTTTCGTCCCTTTCTTTCTCTCTTCTTTTTTCCTTTCTTGCTCTTGTCACGTGGTCGTGACGTCGACGAAGGCAGCAGTCAGCACGTCGAGATGAAACTCTTTATTAGGCCGAACTTGTGGCCCAGAAACCGAAAGCTACAGCAATACACTGATAACGGCGAACAGAGCGTCGACCGTCGATTAAGTGACAAGCGGTGAAGCGCGTCGGCATTTAAACATGTGCCGTAGAATATTCCAGCGTTTCGCTGGCTGTCGTGCAAATTCTAGAATAAGCCCGAGTGTGCGCGTCTTGTGCGCAATCTTAACAAAACGATCTACAATGATCGCGAAGCTTCTCGAACAATCAGGCGCGGTTCGCGCTGAGCGTTGCTGACAGTCTTTGTGGCCAAAAACCGTATACAGCAAAAGTGATAAAGAAACGCACGTGGCAATGCGGCCCTCTGAAAAAGCATCGTCCCGATGCTTAAAACAGTACACGGAGAGGGGAGGGGGGTGGCCAATACATGCAACAATAATTAACAAGAATAAAGCAACAAAGTACAATACACAATAAGCACAAGCAGGAAAGTGCAATAATAAAGCAAAATGATAGTCCTCAGAATCGTTAACGCGCGTAATATGGCTTGAGGCGCACGACATTGACGACCACAGGTCGTGCACGGCGCCGCTGAGAGTTCGTAATGCCGTCAGGGACAACCTCGTAGTCGAGTGCGCCGAGACGCCGAAGTACCCTGTACGGTCCGAAGTATCGTCGAAGAAGCTTCTCACTAAGTCCCCGTCGGCGTATTGGCGCCCATACCCATACACGGTCACCGGGTTGGTATTCCATGTGGCGTCGTCGAAGGTTGTAGCGGCGGCTGTCAGTCGTCTGCTGGTTCTTGATCCGTAGGTGGGCGAGCTGTCGTGCTTCTTCGGCGCGCTTTAGGTAGGTGGTCACGTCGATGTTTTCCTCGTCGGTCACGTTTGGTAACATGGCGTCCAGCGTCGTTGCCGGGCTCCGTCCGTAGACCAACTTGTATGGCGTCATCTGAGTCGTTTCTTGTACGGCCGTGTTGTACGCGAAGGTCACGTACGGAAGGATGGCGTCCCATGTCTTGTGTTAGACGTCGACGTACATGGCCAGCATGTCGGCGATGGTCTCGCTCGGTGAGGCCATTGGTCTGCGGGTGGTAGGCGGTGGTGCGGCGGTGGCTCGTCTCGCTGTATTTGAAGATCGCCTGAGTTAGGTCCGCAGTAAAGGCGGTACCTCTGTCTGTGATGAGGACCTCTGGGGCGCCATGACCCAAGACGATGTGCTCCACGAAGAACTTGGCTACCTCGGCGGCACTGCCTTTGGGTAAGGCCTTTGTCTCGGCGTAGCGGGTGAGGTAGTCAGTTGCCACGACCATCCACTTGTTTCCGGCATTGGACGTCGGGAACGGCCCCAGTAAGTCCATCCCCATTTGCTGGAACGGCCGTCGAGGTGGCTCGATAGGCTGCAGAAGTCCGGCTGGCCTAGTGGGCGGTGTCTTGCGTCGCTGACAGTCCCGGCAGGCCTTTACGTAACGGGTGACGTCGGCGGAAAGGCGCGGCCAGTAGTACTTCTCCTGTATTCTTGCTAGCGTGCGAGAAACACCCAGGTGTCCAGAGGTCGGGTCGTCGTGGAGAGCTTGGAGGACCTCTGGCCGCAATGTCGAGGGTACCACGAGAAGAAAGTCGGCTCGAAGCGGTGAGAAGTTCTTCTTTAGGAGAACACCGTTGCGCAAGAAAAACGACGTTAGTCCCCGCGTGAATACCTTCGGAACAACGGTGGTCATGCCCTCGAGGTAATCCACAAGGTCCTTCAGTTCCGCGTCGGCTCGCTGTCGTTCGGCGAAGTCGTGGGCACTTATGGCTCCCAAGAAGCTGTCATCATCCGGGTCGTCGGGCGGTAGTGGGTCGACGGGGGCACGAGACAGGCAGTCGGCGTCGAAGTTTTTCTTTCCGGACTTGTACACGACGGTAATGTCAAACTCTTGAAGTCTTAGGCTCCACCGTGCGAGGCGACCTGAAGGGTGCTTCAAGTTAGCTAGCCAACACAAGGCGTGATGGTCGCTCACAACATTGAAGGGCCTGCCGTAGAGGTAGGGGCGAAACTTGGACATAGCCCAGATGATGGCGAGGCACTCCTTTTCTCTTGTGGAATTGTTGGCCTCTTCCTTAGACAGCGACCGGCTAGCATAACTGATAACCCTTTCCAGTCCACCGTCCCCTGCACAAGAACGGCGCCGAGTCTTACGCTGCTTGCATCGGTGTGAATCTCCGTATCAGCGTATTCGTCGAAATGCGCAAGTATCGGAGGTGTCTGGAGGCGTCGTTTGAGTTCATGAAATTCTCCGACTTGCGCTGTTTGCCACCTGAATTCGACGTCGGTCTTCGTGAGCTGCGTTAGTGGCTCGGCTATCCGTGAAAAGTCTTTGACAAAGCGTCTGTAATAGGCGCACAAGCCGAGAAATCGGCGCACGGCCTTCTTGTCGGTGGGTGGCGGGAAAGCGGCGATGGCAGCTGTCTTCTGCGGGTCTGGGAGCACTCCAGTCTTGCTGATCACGTGACCCAAAAACTAGAGCTCCTGGTACGCGAAGCGGCACTTTTCTGGCTTCAGGGTGAGCCCAGAGTTCTTGATTCCTTGAAGTACGGATTGAAGTCTCTGGAGGTGTTCGTCGAAGTTCGAGGAAAACACAACGACGTCGTCCAAGTAAACAAGGCAAGTCTGCCACTTCAAGCCAGCTAATACAGTATCCATGACTCGTTGGAAAGTCGCAGGTGCCGAGCAAAGACCAAAGGGCATGACCTTGAACTCGAACAGGCCGTCCGGTGTTATGAAGGCAGTCTTTTCTCGGTCTCTCTCGTCGACTTCGATTTGCCAGTAGTCGGTCTTGAGGTCCATCGAAGAAAAGCACTTCGCGTTATGGAGTCGATCTAGGGCGTCGTCTATACGTGGGAGAGGGTACACGTCCTTTTTCGTGATTTTGTTCAGGCGACGATAATTGACGCAGAAACGTAGGGTCCCATCCTTCTTCTTCTCTAACACCACAGGTGACGCCCACGGACTCTTTAAAGGCTGGATGACGCCGTCGCGTAGCATTTCGTCGACTTGTTTCTTTATGGCCTCACGTTCTCGCGTTGAAACTCTGTACGGGCTCTGACGAAGTGGCCTGGTACTTTCTTCTGTTATGATGCGATGTCTTGCGATCGGTGTCTGCCGAAGTCTGGACGACGATGAAAAGCAGTCCTTGTATTGCAGGAGCAGGGTTTTGAGCTGGTGTTGCTTAACCTTCGGAAGGCTCGGGTTGACGTCGAAATCTGGTTCGGCACCTCAACTCGTCGAAGCAGGTTCGGCAGCATCGAAGAGGGCGAAAGCATCGCTGGCGACTACATATTCTTTGATGTAGGCGACCGTCGTACCAATGTTGAGGTGCCTATATTTGTGGCTGAAGTTTGTCAGCACTACCTTTGCTTTACCGTCATGCAGCTCGGCTATACCTCGTTAGACGCAAATTCGAAGGTTCAGGAGTAGGTGCTGATCGCCCTCGATGACGTCTTCAAGGTACGCAGCTTTTTGGTGCCGACGGAAATAATGACACTGGAACGCTGCGGAACGGTCACTTGCTCCTCTATCACATTCAATGCACGGTTTCCTGGCGTCGCGCGGGGTGGGAGCGCTTTGTCTGAGGTTAGTGTTATCGACTCAGACCTCAGGTCGATGACGGCGCCGTGGTCACTTAGGAAGTTCATTCAAAAGTATCACATCCCCGGAGCAGTTTTGTAGGATTACAAAGCTCGCAGGATAAGTCTGGTTATTGAAGGTGACTCGCACCGTGCAGACAACAATCAGCGTTATCAGGTGGCCTCCAGCTGTCCGGATTTCGGGTCCACTCCAAGCGGTCTTTACTTTCTTCATCTCGGTGGCGAATGGCCCACTGACGACGGAAGAGTCGGCCCCACTATCGACGAGAGCGGTGACGTTGTGGCCGTCGATGAGAACCTCGAGGACGCTAGTTCGTCGTCTTGCGTTGCGGTTGGGTCGCGGGGTCGGGTCACGGCTGCGTCGGTATGTTCCGCTGCTTGCATGTTGCGTCATCGGGTCTTCTTCGGTCCGCGAGGTTTCGTCGGCAGGGCTTCGTCTGCTTCGCGTCGTGTTCTGCAGGTCTCGTCGCGTTGTCGTCGGCGGCGGCCGCGGAGGATCTTCGGCATTTCGTCGTACAGCAACCGCACCTCCATCGGTTGCTGCCCTTAGTTTCCCGGATACGGGCAAGGCGGCCGGCCCCGATTTGGGCCAGTGTACTGCCGGCGGTGCGGTGACATGTAGCGGCCCGGCGAAGGCGAGCGAGAAGGTCGTCGTTCTTGCCACTGTGTTCCGGTGAGGTAGTCGTTGATGTCGCGAGGCCGTTGGCCTGGCTGAGGGCGCGGCGCGTTGACGGCGAAACCGCGTAGCCCCATCTGTCGGTATTGGCAGCGGCGGTACGTGTGGCCGGCCTCCCCGCATTGTACAGAACACTGTACCGCATTGGTAGCAGAGCGGGCGGTTGTCAGGGGCGCGCCAAACGTCGGTCTTCCTCGGCGTGTTTCTCTGGCCGGCTGGTGGGCGGTATGACGTCGGTGGTGGCGGCGGTGGTGTCTCGCGGCGGAACTGCTGGGGCGGCGCGGAGTCTTGACGTGGTCGAGGAGGTGGGGCGTTGCTTCGGGGTGCAGCAGCATAGCTCATTGCTTGCGGCTGCGGCTGTGCTAGCTGAGGCGCGCCCAGTGACTTGCTGGATCTCCTGGCGCACGACGTCGGCGATGGAATCTACCTGAGGTTGCGGTGAAGGTAGAATTTTTCGCAACTCCTCTTGCACGATTGCTCGGATCGTCTCGCGCAAGTCGTCGGAGCCGAGGGCATGAACAGCCGCGCTGTCTTTAAATGCGCGGCGATTGTACTGCCGGGTGCACATCTCGAGCGTCTTCTCGATGGTTGTTGCCTCCGCGAGGAATTCTTGGATGGTCTTGGGTGGGTTTCTGATCAGTCCCGCAAACAACTCCTGCTTGATTCCTCGCATGTGGAAGCGAACTTTCTTCTCTTCGGGCATCTCAGGGTCTGCGTGGCGGAACAGTCTCGTCATTTCTTCTGTGAAGAGTGCCACGTTTTCGTTTGGCAGCTGCACGCGGGTTTCGAGCAGAGCCTCGGCCCTCTCCTTGCGGATGACGCTGGTGAAGGTTGCCAGGAACCTCGAGCGAAAAACGTCCCACGTCGTCAGGGTTCGTTCTTGGTTCTCGAACCAGGTCCGAGCGGCGTCTTCCAAAGCGAAATAGACATGCCGTAGCTTGTCTTCGCTGGTCCGGGCATTGAAAACGGCGACTCGGTCGTAGGCTTCGAGCCAACTTTCTGGGTCTTCGAGCGACGATCCGCGGAAGGTTGGTGGCTCCTTAGGCGTCCGGAGAAGGATCGGTGCGGGCGGCACAGCGTCTGTCATCGTCGCTGTGGTCGAGGTCAGGGTCTTTGTTTGCCGGGTCTTTTCAGGTAGAGGCCCGTGCTCTGGCGGTAGGCCTTGTTGCCTGCGGCTTGCTCGCTGCTCGGCCTTGGCGTCGATGTCTTCTCCGCGCTGTGGGCTGGGTTCACGGCTTGACGGGGGCATCCGGAACATGAACGAACAGCACCTCCACCAGATGTCACGTGGTCATGACGTCGACGAAGGCAGCAGTCAGCACGTCGAGATGAAACTCTTTATTAGGCCGAACTTGTGGACCAGATACTGAAAGCTACAGCAATACACTGATAGCGGCGAACAGAGCGTCGACCGTCGATCAAGTGACAAGCGGTGAAGCGCGTCGGCATTTAAACATGTGCCGTCGAATATTCCAGCGTTATCGCTGGCTGTCGTGCAAATTCTAGAATAAGCTCGAGTGTGCGCGGCTTCGCGCAATCTTAACAAAACGATCTACAATGATCGCGAAGCTTCTCGAACAATGAGGCGCGGTTCGCGCTGAGCGTTGCTGACAGTCTTTGTGGCCAAAAACCGAATACAGCAAAAGTGATAAAGAAACGCACGTGGCACTCTTTATGTTTCTTTTGTTTCTATCTCTTTCGGTCTCTGCTTCTTTCTCTCTATGTATTTCTCTTTCTATATCTTTCTGTCGATCTTTTTTATGTCTTTATTTTCATTATTTCTCTCTATTTTTCACTCTCTTTCTTTCCATAACTTTCTGTTTCTCCCACTCTTAGTGAACCAGTGGTGAGTAGTGGGATTTGTCCAGTTTCTGTGAAATATCTCAGTGATGATAGCCATTTCTTGGGCTAACTTTTGCCTTCTTCATTCTTAGTGGACCAGTGGTGAGTAGTTGGACTTACCCAGTTTCTGTGGTACATGCCTGTTTATGATGATGATAGTTTTCTAGTTGGCTGCACAGTGGCAGATACTCGTGAAGAGGATGACAGGTTTCTGCGATCGACTCGCAAGGAACGATTTGCTAAGGAGCTTCGCTGTTAAAACTTCTCGAATAAGTGTGCTATTCGGTGAAATAGCAAGACCGGGAGCCAAGGTTTGCATGCGATGCAATAAGTCAGTAGGTTTGTGATTTTCGAGCTCCTCTAATGTAAGGAATTGCTGCACTCGATGTTGTTCTGCATTGGTAGTGCGCTTGATGAGCGTCTCCTTAAGATCGTCATAGGGGTGGTCGGCCGGAGAAGAACGTAGAACGTCGCGAACGACTGCAGCAGTATGAGGCGGAAGCGCTCCAACGACATGGGTCATGCATGGTCGACTGAGAAGTGAGCCGATGACGACGGAACAGTGATTCGACGGTGGTGAACTAATGTTCCGAGTCCAGCAACCCGAACTCGGGAATCTTGGTAACGGAACCCTTTGGTTCGCGGGGCTGTGGCGATGATGACGGTACCTCCGGAGAAGTCGTGATTTTCTCATTTCGGGAAGTACTGCGAAGACTGCGGTGCTAGGGTTCCTGGCAGCTATAGGCCAGGCGAAGCAGCTGAGGCTAGCGTAATTCAGGAAGCGAAAGCGATCAGACGAAGTCCAGGTCACGAATTTGTGGAAACAGGCAGACAGACGTCGATGCTGGGAATCCACAAATTATATATTTCATCAGAAGCCATTTAGACAGACGCGAACAGGCGCAGGCATGTCGTGCTTCTCGTGTCGCCATCTTTTCCTGTTCGGATTCTTGTGGCACGTACAAGCGAGCTACAGGGTTGCTGACTAATTCACACTTGCACTGCCGGGTGCTGACATCCAGGGCAGCTCAGTTGGGAGAGCGACAGCCCCGATAGGCGCTGTCCCCAGACCAGGACGACTTTTCTTCAACTAGGAAGCTTTTCCTTTCTGAGAAATCTATATGAATTTCCTTGTGGCTGCTACAAACTGGTGATTGTCAACTACCCATTTCTTAGTTCGAATGTTATGGGAAAGAACAAGGTAAAAAAGGCTGCATGGGCCGTAGAATTTCTTTTATTTCCTGCAGGGAGTATAGGATCAATGATGACATATCACTATTATGAGGTGCTCTGTGACTAATCTTTGTGCAGTCGATGTATATGTGAGGGCCGAAACAATGCCAGAAAATATGTTTCAGGGTGCCTTTGAGCCTGAGACGCATGTCTACAAGCCTACTGACGTGCAGTACATTATTGACGAGGCCGCCGCCAGAGGCATCCGCGTCATGGCTGAATTCGACACACCCGGTAAGACAGAATTGCTATGATGCCACATTATGGCTTGACGTGACACGTGCCGCGGAAAGTCGGCTGTGCGCATAATAATGCGACGTTTATGGATGACGAAAATTTTCTCGTCTTGACGTGGCAGGTAACATTTTATATTCCTTCATACTTATACAAGACAATCATCAAGATTTATGCTATAACTTCGCTAGAAAGAGGCGAAGAAGTATTCTACAGAAGAAACATCTCGAATTTCTAATATTCTTATTATTTATTTATGATGTGTTAACTCGAGAAGACATGAAGTGAAATGTTTATTTTGGTTATTGTTTATAAAAACTTGGAGGACGCTTGAGCTTCGCTTTCAAGAGTAGAATGTGATAGCGTAATCGAACCGTGTTCGTACCATCTTACAATCGCTAGCCTGGCTTCATTTCTCGGTAGAGGCCTAAACCACGGCCGCTACATAAAAAAAACAGGTGCGGCCTGCTGCGTGGCGCCGAAGCGGTGTCTGGGGCCTAGATCTCCTTGCCGCCCGCTCTGGCGCCACCGCTCCGGTACAGCCGTTCACGGAGAAGCGCTTCGACAGTCGCGTTTGTACGCGCGACACTTAAATCAGGCCGTAGATAACGCGTTTTATAGTTGCACATTACAGGTTGAATATTGAAGTCGTTATTAGAAGTGCCGATTACCCCACATATGTGAACAGTTTGCCCTAGGAGTACCAATGTTTTGTAGAGTGGGCGTCAATACTCTCCATGGATGCCCG